>NW_027512703.1:0-300000 GCF_048772815.1 Callospermophilus lateralis
TTAAATAAAATAAATATTTTTGGATCTCTGGATGATATAAATTTCATGGTGAATTTCATATAGCATATATTATGCTATTTTTAATGTCTGTGTGTGTTTG
The DNA here is from genome assembly GCF_048772815.1 of Callospermophilus lateralis. Taxonomy (NCBI): domain Eukaryota; kingdom Metazoa; phylum Chordata; class Mammalia; order Rodentia; family Sciuridae; genus Callospermophilus; species Callospermophilus lateralis. The sequence continues at coordinate 101 of NW_027512703.1, forward strand.
TGTGTGTGTGTGTATATATATATATATATATATATATATATATATATATATATATATATATGTATATATATATTCTCCAGATTTTTCAAAATATGAAATATGTGTCTTATTATACACTCCCTTAACTCATTCATATTCAAGTATGTGGATTTATAATCAAATTTTCTCAAGAGTTTTCTCAAAATATTCATTCTCCTGATATACATATTTTTTTCTTAGTACTGAAAACTAACTTTAGTGAATGGTGCATACAAATCCTAATATTTCTACAGTAACTGACCTAGTTTAACATCAACGCAAGTAGATTCCTATGGGACATGATGTGTATTTGGATATTCATTTTATTCAACACTGGTACATTACTATTTCTTCAATTTATTCACATCATGGGATATATATTTCATCCACAAGTTCGCAAGTTTATAGGCATTTGTTTCACTTTCAATCATTTTCTTCTTCAGATCACATGTATTCCTCCATGTTTCTTGACTGGTCTTTTTATGAGACTTCTTTCCAAACACATTTATTTAGATTTCTATGATCACTTTTGAAGCAATACTCACACACCTTTCATGATAATCATAACCCTAATATTACATATAGATGTATTACTTGTTGGAATGAATGATATTATATCAATACAAGATTTCTTATAATATTTCATATATTAATTCAATCCATTATTTAAAGTGGGAACAGTTAAATTATTTATTCAAAATGTGATCTATTCATGCATTATGTCTATATTCATGGACACAGGGTACACCTCTTTTACCCCCAATAGTAATTTATAGGTCTTGAAAACATTACTTCCAGAAATGCTTGAAGAAATGCTCATGTCATCTGATCCACATATACATTCTATGACAGTAATATTCTGGACAAAAAATGCAAAGGTCACACTTATGATTGTACCAAAGCCTAAAATGAAAGTGAACATGGATTACTAAAAGCATCCATGTCCAGGTTTCCTAATGCTCTCAAATGTCAATCCTAATGGTCACTGCATATTTGTTTCTTCTTAAGATTATATATTCAAACTCAACAGTGTACAAAATGTCTAATCCTATCACTCACTTTATACTTTGCCTGATTTTGTAAACTCTCTATTATTATCTGCTTTTCTACATATTTTTCAAAGTTCATCATTGTGACTGAATTTTCATATGTGCTGACATTTACATTCACTCTCTAACTGAAACCCTATTGCTAAAGAAATTTCCGTCCAAATCCTGTACTCACTCTTCTTCCTAAACCTACCGACTATCTACCTAATCGTACCGACTATCCCTTTTTGACTGAATGTTCTCTACCTCATTCAATCATCCAATGTACAAGGTCCTATGCCATTGTAAATGGATTAATCTGAGACATCTGTGCAGAACCTAATTCAACACTACGTATCCCAATCAAGGGCCTAATGCCCTTCTGGGCTTCAAATCCTAGATTTCTGTTTTCATACATATATTTTACCAATATAATTTAATAAATATCGCAGGTTCCCAATACCATTATTCATCGCGCAGAATGATTCCTAACCGAAATCGAACCTGTTATTACCCTAACCATCATCGCCTGGAGGTCATTCCTCAAAAAAAGGAAAAACCAACAAATAAATGAGCTCACACTTCATCTCAAAGCCCTAGAAAAGGATGAACAAAACAACAGCAAATGCAGCAGAAGGCAAGAAATAATTAAAATCAGAGCAGAAATCAACAAAATTGAAACAAAAGAAACTATTGAAAAAATCAACAAAACTAAAAGTTGGTTCTTCGAAAAAATAAACAAGATTGACAGACCCTTAGCCATGCTAACGAAGAGGAGAGAGAACTCAAATTACTAACATACAGGATGAAAAAGGCAATATCACAACAGATGCTACAGAAATTCAGAAGACAATTAGAAATTATTTTGAAAACCTATATTCCAATAAAATAGAAGATAGTGAAGACATCGATAAATTTCTTAAGACATATGATTTGCCCAGACTGAGTCAGGAGGATACACACAATTTGAACAGACCAATACCAATGGATGAAATTGAAGAAGCAATCAAGAGACTACCCACCAAGAAAAGCCCGGGACCGGATGGGTATACAGCGGAGTTTTACAAAACTTTTAAAGAAGAATTAATACCAATACTTTTCAAGTTATTTCAGAAAATAGAAAAAGAGGGAGCTCTTCCAAATTCATTCTATGAGGCCAACATCACGTTGATTCCGAAACCAGACAAAGACACATCAAAGAAAGAAAACTTCAGAACAATAACCCTGATGAACCTAGATGCAAAAATCCTCAATAAAATTCTGGCGAATCGGATACAAAGGCACATCAAAAAAATTGTGCTCCAGGATCAAGTAGGATTCATCCCTGGGATGCAAGGATGGTTCAATATACGGAAATCAATAAATGTTATTCACCACATCAATAGACTTAAAGATAAGAACCATATGATCATCTCGATAGATGCAGAAAAAGCATTTGACAAGTACAGCATCCCTTGATGTTCGAAACATTAGAAAAACTAGGGATAACAGGAAAATACCTTGACATTGTAAAAGCTATCTATGCTAAGCCTCTGTCTAGCATCATTCTGAATGGTGAAAAATTGAAGGCATTCCCTCTAAAATCTGGAACAAGACAGGAATGCCCTCTATCACCACTTCTATTCAATATAGTTCTCGAAACACTGGCCAGAGCAATTAGACAGATGAAAGAAATTAAAGGCATAAAAATTGGAAAAGAAGAACTTAAATTATCATTATTTGCGGATGACATGATTTTATACATAGAAGACCAAAAAGGGTCTACAAAAAAACTACTAGAACTAATAAATGAATTCAGCAAAGTAGCAGGATATAAAATCAACACGCATAAATCAAAGGCATTCTTGTATATCAGCAACAAAACTTCTGAAATGGAAATGAGGAAAACCACTCCATTCACAATATCCTCAAAAAAAATAAAATACTTGGGAATCAACCTAACAAAAGAAGTGAAATATTTATACAATGAAAACTACAGAACCCTAAAGAGAGAAGTAGAAGAAGATCTTAGAAGATGGAAAAATATACCCTGTTCATGGATAGGCAGAACTAACATCATCAAAATGGCGATATTACCAAAAGTTCTATATAGGTTTAATGCAATGCCAATCAAAATCCCAAAGGCATTGCTTGTAGAAATAGATAAAGCAATCATGGAATTCATATGGAAAAATAAAAGACCCAGAATAGCAAAAGCAATTCTAAGCAGAAAGCGCAAATCAGGCGGTATAGCGATACCAGATTTCAAACTATATTACAGAGCAATAGTAACAAAGACAGCATGGTACTGGTACCAAAACAGGCGGGTGGACCAATGGTACAGAATAGAGGACACAGAGACCAATCCACAAAGTTACAACTATCTTATATTTGATAAAGGGGCTAAAAGCATGCAATGGAGGAAGGATAGAATCTTCTACAAATGGTGTTGGGAAAACTGGAAATCCATATGCAACAAAATGAAACTGAACCCCCTCCTCTCACCATGCACAAAAGTTAACTCAAAATGGATCAAAGACCTTGATATCAAATCAGAGACTCTGCGTCTGATAGAAGAAAAAGTTGGCTACGATCTACATATAGTGGGGTCGGGCTCCAAATTCCTTAATAGGACACCCATAGCACAGGAGTTAATAGCAAGAATCAACAAATGGGACTTACTTAAACTAAAAAGTTTTTTCACAGCAAAAGAAACAATAAGAGAAGTAAATAGGGAGCCTACATCATGGGAACAAATATTTACTCCTCACACGTCAGATAGAGCCCTAATATCCAGAATATACAAAGAACTTAAAAAATTAGACAATAAGATGACAAATAACCCAATCAACAAATGGGCCAAGGACCTGAACAGAAACTTCTCCGAGGAGGACATACAATCAATCAACAAGTACATGAAAAAATGCTCATCATCTCTAGCAGTCAGAGAAATGCAAATCAAAACCACCCTAAGATACCATCTCACTCCAGTAAGATTGGCAGCCATTATGAAGTCAAACAACAACAAGTGCTGGCGAGGATGTGGGGAAAAGGGTTCCCTTGTACATTGCTGGTGGGGCTGCAAATTGGTGCGGCCAATTTGGAAAGCAGTATGGAGATTCCTGGGAAAGCTGGGAATGGAACCAACATTTGACCCAGCTATTGCCCTTCTCGGACTATTCCCTGAAGACCTTAAAAGAGCGTATTACAGGGATACTGCCACATCGATGTTCATAGCAGCACAATTTACAATAGCTAGATTGTGGAACCAACCCAGATGCCCTTCAATGGATGAATGGATTAAAAAAATGTGGCATCTATACACCATGGAGTATTACGCAGCACTAAAAAATGACAAAATCTTGGAATTTGCAGGGAAATGGATGGCACTAGAGCAGATTATGCTTAGTGAAGCTAGCCAATCCCTAGAAAACAAATACCAAATGTCTTCTTTGATATAACGAGAGCAACTAAGAATAAAGCAGGGAGGAAGAGCAGGAAGAAATGATTAACATTAAACAGAGACATGAGGTGGGAGGGAAAGGGAGAGAAAAGGGGAATTGCATGGAAACGGAGGGAGATCCTCATTGTTATACTAAATTACATATAAGAGGTTGTAAGTGGAATGGGAAAACAAACAAGGTGAGAAATGAATTACAGTAGAAGGGGTAGAGAGAGAAGATGGGAGGGGAGGGGAGGGGGGATAGTAGAGGATAGAAAAGGTAGCAGAATACAACAGTTACTAGTATGGTATGATGTAAAAATTTGGATGTGTAACCCATGTGATTCTGCAATCTGTACTTGGATAAAAAAGGGAGTTCAAAACTCACTTGAAGCTAATGTATGCTAATGTATGAAATATGATATGTCAAGAGCTTTGTAGGGTTTTGAACAACCAATAAAAAAAAAAAAAGAAATTTCCGTCCAAATCCTGTACTCACTCTTCTTCCTAATCCTACCGACTATCTACCTAATCGTACCGACTATCCCTTTTTGACTGGATGTTCTCTTCCTCATTCAATCATCCAATGTACAAGGTCCTATGCCATTGTAAATGGATTTATCTGAGACATCTGTGCAGAACCTAATTCAACACTACGTATCCCAATCAAGGGCCCAATGCCCTTCTGGGCTTCAAATCCTAGATTTCTGTTTTCATACATATATTTTACCAATATAATTTAATAAATATCGCAGGTTCCCAATACCATTATTCACCACGCAGAATGATTCCTAACCCAAATCGAACCTGTTATTACACTAACCATACACTGTTCCCTCAATCTAACTTTACAGAAAAGCAGGGACAGAGTTGGTCTTACAATACAGGAGTGTAGGAAAACTTCCACCTGCTGAGAACCTCGAAGGTCCATGCAGAAATGATCCATGGAGAAGATGTAGGCAGCTATGAAGGACCTGAGGGAGGAAAAGTCAACTTCCATGGTAAACAACCTGGTCAGGATGAAGGGATGTGTCTGAATCAGCCTCTTTCATCTTAATGTAGGGAAGATGGACCAAACCAGGCCTGTGTGGAGAGCTGTTCCCGGGTGCCTATGGTTGATATACCATTCTAACTTGTGAAAATGTCAGAGCGAGTAGGTGCATCCTCCATCTCATGGGACCCTTAGAAGCAACTTTTAGGAAAAAGTTGTTGCCAAGGCAGTGACCTCATTTAGTTCCTGAAGAAAGTGACCTCACCTCACTTCCTTGGTGATGGAACTCTCTGAACTTGGGATACAGGAAGTCAGGCACCCAGAGCCAGTCCCAGTTCATGTCCCAGTGGTCAAAATTGTCTGGATTTTCCAAGGACAGAGACAGTCTTTCTTGGTACCTACTGATGTGAGGATGGCCTAATGCCAGGAAGGTCTGAGGAGGGGCGTTTCCTGAGAAAGAAGGTAGTGGCTCACCGCTGGCTCCTAACAGCTTCACAGAGTTGGACACGGAGACCAGATCTGAGAGAGAACAGCCCATTATGGGGGAATATATTATGGCCCACCAGTCAAAGGACACTCCATATTTTCACAGACCTTCTTGGGGGTCTGTGTGGGTGTGGGTGTGGGTGTGGGTTTGTGGTTTTGTCTCAGGTTCTGAGAATAGGTAGGAAAGCCGTTTTGTTTGGTTTGGTGTGAATTGTTTCTAGTAAGTCTTTTGACAAGGCGAGTGTTTCTATGTCTGTGTATCCCACTGTGTCCGTGGTTGTAGACATTAGAAAAGAGAGCGCATCAATACATATGTCCTATCTAGTAGAAATCTTACCAGCGTTCATCCTGTCCTATTTATGAATGGTCTACGGCTTGCCATATGGATCGGCCACTCCTAATATCTTCCTAAGATCCTATTTTCTTTCTGAATTTTGGCCAAATTCCAGAATAGGCTCATGGTTTTGTGTCCAAGATATGTACCACCTTTAAGCTCTGTGACATGGCCATGTACTGGATAGCTGAAGGCAATGGTGAGCATCTCAGAAAACTCAGATATCAGTGTGATCAGGAAAGTCTCAGTGGAGAAACCCTGCTTTGGGCCTTTTGCTTACCTATTGTACTATTGCCCTTAATGTCAGGAAAGTCTTTGCCTCAGGCCACCCCTTTGTGAAGACTGAAGAGTTTTCAAATGGAAATGAATGGGCATCACCTTTGGCTCTTTGCTTAATTGCTTTGGAAAGGGATGTGTCTGAATCAGCTTCTTGGCCCTGTGTGAGGTTGTGGCTTAGATTCTCAGCACCTAATGGATCTAAAAAAATCCCATGTGTGCATCCAAAACCAAGATACCCATAAGAGCAGTCATTGTGGATGAAGTCTCTCGCCTTCCTCTGTAAGGTTCCTGACCTCCATCTTTGAGAATAGGGATCCTTTGGGTCAAATGAGTTCTTCAAATCACTACAGAGGCTAGGCCATAGGTGCTTGGGTTTTCTCATGACCCCAATTAACATAAGGAATCTAAACCCCACAGTAATTAGGCCACAAAATGGAGAATCAGAGCAGTATTAAGGGCAGGCCTCTTTCATCACTTCTGGTTCACAGGAAGGGTCTCCCTGCCACACTGACTTTAAGCAAATGGGGGAAAGGGACCTTATTTTGGATACTGTCTTTGGCTTTGGCCCTCATGGAAACCTACAGCCTGAGGTTATGATTAGTGTCTATATGGAAGAAGATGAGGGCCATGTGGGAGTGTTTTGGTTTTAATTGTGGTCATTTTTGAGGACGTTGGAAGAGATGACTGGGTCCACCTGGGCTTGAACACTGGTGTGATTCCCCTTAGAAACTGAGTTTTGGAACTGACCTCAAAGAAGTATTGCCATGTATTGTGTTGGGATATTAGGAGGCCACGCCTGAGAGTCGCCCTTGGAAAATGAGATCAAGGCCCAGGGTGGCTTTCCACAGAGCACTGGGAATCTCAGGAAGGATATCACATGATTTTATTTTTAAAGAATTGGCAGCCATAGTTGCAAGTCAAAGCACAAAAGGATCACACATTGTAGACCTCAAATGCCTGGCTTAATGTGACCTTTTAGCCTGTCGTTGGGAATCATTGCCTGTTAGAATTCTCCAGAGATTTCATTGAAATAAGCTTCCTCTCCATTTCATGGTTCCTGAATGAATTAAACCCCACAGTGCCTCAAACTTCATCCTTGAAAAAAGGCTAGATAAATACCATTAAATTTTTGAAATTCCCATGAACAGGTGTCAGTGGAGAACCTTTGGATGTCTTATAGATGATCATGAGTGTACCAGAAAATGCCTTGATTGACTGGGTTTCATGAAAATCATGTAGAACAGAGATGCCAGTAATTTGGAGCCCGATGAGTAGTCGGCCTAGAGCAGTGGAGTGTAGGTGTTTGTTAAAACATCTGTGATGGGGTCATGTGGATCTGCCATTGGCTTCCAAATGGTTTGTGACTGACATGGTGCAGCCCCCATACCCTTGTATGTAAAGGCATCTTGTTATATGGAGAGGTTTCAGGGCAATGTTTAGAATCAGATTGCTATTGTCAAGGGGGCAAGCTATGTGGGATAGAAGCCTGGTTGGTGCACTCTCCTGCAGACCCTTAACCAACACACGTGACAGAACTCCCTCCAGCACTCTGTCCTAGTTGACCTCTTCATATTTCGTGAAGCAAATACTAAACTCCCAATGCAGCTGCAAGAAACACCATGAAAAGTAGAGGAAGACCAAATGGCTTCAAAGTCCACACTGGGAGACACTTTGCCCCCAAATGGCATCAAATTACCTACAAAGAGAGAATTCAGCCCTGCTGCCTCATGTTTATTGGAAAATAAGAAACTATGTGCTCCAGGTCACACAGATGCAGACCCAGATTTGATGGTCTCACTACAAAGGAAGTTAAAACTCCTGACAACAACATATATTTCAAGTGCCCAATCTCAGAGGCAGTTTCTCAAGAAGTCTTTAGGCCAACAGAGCTCCATGTTTGTGGAGTTTTTACCATGTACCTTACTTTTCAAAACACCTCTACCACCTCCAAGGTTGTTAACTACTGAGAATTTTCCATTCCAGATGTGTATTCACAGATTTTCTAACTCTTCTTCTCTTTTTGTGTCTTACTTGGGGTGAAGGTAATGTCAAGGCATTGTTCTGAATGAGAGTGGGAAGACTTTTCGGTAGCACATATTTGCATAAACATTGGATTCATTTTCCAATTTTCTATTCGAAATACTGAATCCCTGACTGTCAGAGGTAGAAGGAATTCTATTCTCCTTCAAAGAATAGCCTGACACTTACAAGAAACAGCCACCAGGAGACATCCTGTCTGAGAGACATCCTGTAGCCATCTGTCTCCCTGAGACATCCTGTGCCCATCTGTCTTTCTGAAACTTCCTGAGGTTATCTCACCTTGTGAAGACATCTAGGAACTGCCGATAAGAGAGATTTCCCACATCCAGCATACAAATACCCCTGTGTGAACAATAAAAGTTTGCAGCTTGATCAGAACTCCTGTCTTGCTGTCATCTCTCGTGTCTCTTGTCCCTTCATTTCTCCCTATCTAGGTTCGCTGCCCACGTTGATGTGTCCTGCCGGCTGGGACATCTGGCGCCCACCGACTGGGGCTTGAGCTTTTGATTGAGGGGGACCCCGTCCTCCTGGAAGATTTGGTCAAGCGGAGCTTGCAATAACTGCAGAAGACACCACCGAGAGACAGATCCAGGAGGAGCGTGGGGATGACGCACGGTGATTGACCCACTATGGGACAAGCAGTTTCGTCATATGATTTGTTTTTGTCAGGCTACAAGGAGTCCTTGCAGACATGGGGGCGCGTGTTTAGAAAAAAGACTTAATTTTTTTTTCATACATAAGAGAGCAGTGTCCATGGTTTCCTCTTGAAAGGACCATTGATGGTAAAAGATGGCTTGGAGTAGGAGACTGTTTAAAAGATTATTATGAATCCTTTGGCCCAGAAAAAGTGCCTGTTCCCACCTTTTCTTACTGGAACTTAATTAATGAAATTCTTAAAAGTTCACCCTTTGACAATGGTACCTTAAAACTTGTCGAGGTTGGGGAAGAGGCTATGCAAATACTTCTCGTATCCCCTCGGCATGCCCATCAGTTAGTATAGACATAGACCCTTCTCAGGCTCCCCAGGACCATGGGAACCTTCCTGGTCCCCCTCAAAATACCACCTTAATGATTAAGGCTCCAATGGTTACCAACTGCCTTTATCCAGTTTTAAATTCCGGAGACTCATTGACCCCTGTAGAGGAGGCTACCTTGGAGAAGGAAGCAGCTCGCTACCATTCAGAAGACCCTGCACCTCTCAAGACCCTGCCACAGCCTATAGGACTTACACATCCAACCCCTCCTATATCCCTCCTGCCTTTTGTGCTCTGGCCCTTCAGGGTACAAATGCCCCCCCCAGATATTTTTTCCCCACATCCCTTGCCTAAAGTGGCTCCTTTGTGAACATCCTTCCAACATAGACAGGAACAGATCCAACCTTTAAAAGAATTAAGATCCCTTCACTCTGAGCTCTGTTAATTAGCCTTAGGTATGGAGTCAAAGTAACTGGCCTACAGTGGTCTAATACAAAGGCGAAGCCACTCCATCAACCTGTGCTCGCCTTCCCAGTCACCACCAGATAGATAAGCCTGCCCAGGCTGAGGTCAAAGACTTAGACGAGGATCAAGAGGAGGAAGCGGAGAAATGGAATAAGGAGATCAGGACTCAGAGGATGAGGAGTTCAGCCCTAGGCAGGCAGGAACCCAGAGTCTACAAAAAATTAAGCCTGCATTTTCCTGAAAAACTTAAAAAGGCTTGTGCTCACTATGGCCCCTTTGCACCCTACATGTTGGCTTTATTAGAAAGCCACAGCACAAAATGACTTACTCCCAATGATTGGAAATTTTTAGACCAAGCTACCCTCAGTGCCAGAGACTTTCTGTTATGGAATGCAGATTTCAAAGAGCACTGTCGGGAAACTGCTCAAAAAATTTTAACTAAGGCCTCCTCTAAGTCCGGGACTTATGTTAAGCTAGTGGGCAATGAGCCTTTTGACACTAAAACTAAACAGGCACATTTCCCTGCTGGACTTTTGATGCAGATTCAGATGGCTGGCTTACATGCTTGGAGACACCTCCCTCAAAAGCCTCGGCTACCACTTCCCTGGCAAAAATTCGACAAGGGCCCGACGAGCCTTATAGCGACTTTGTTCCCAGGCTTAACCTAGCTGTGGAATGCTTGCTTGGACCAAGTGAAAACAAAAGCTCTTTTGTAAAACATCTTGCCTTTGAAAACGCCAACCCGGCATGTCAGGATGTTCTTCAACCACATAAGGATAAAGGGAAACTTTCTGACTTTATTAGACTCTATGCAGGGGTAGGTGCAGCTCATGCCATGGGTCTTGCCCTAGGTGCCACCTTTACCAAGACCTTTCACAATCCTGGCTCACGTACTTGCTTTACTTGTAAACAACCTGGCCATTTTGCACGCACGTGTCTGACAGGCAAAGAAAGCCTAGGAATAGCATCTCCTTCAACTGGGGCTATACCGCCCCAAGCTACCCTTTGCCCTAGATGTAGTAAAGGTCATCACTGGGCCAGTGAGTGTAGATCTAAGACAAATGCCCTCAGACAGCCTATTTTTTCCTGCTTCTTGGGAAACTCCCTGCGGGGCCAGCCCCGGGCCACGACATCCCCCAGGACAAAACCAGGGGCAATAAGATTTTTTCCCTTCCAAACTCCCAACCTACCTCAAAATTCTTCTCCACAATTGCTTCCCTCCAACTAGCCACTCCAGGCAGCGCAGGATTGGACATCTGTGCCACCACTGAAACTATATTAGACTCAATGCAAGGGCCCCAGATAATACTCACTGGAATTATGGGTCCCCCTCCATCTCATATCTGTGCCCTTATTTTTGGAAGAGCCTCTACTAACTTACATGGTGTTCACGTCTTCCATGGCATTAATAATAATGACTTCACTGGAGAAAAAAAATACTGGCCACAGCTATTAATGGAGTTTTGGCCATCCCAGCAGGAACAAGTCTTGCACAATTAATACTCCTTCCCTTGAATCCAGGAGGCACTTAACCACCCAAACCTACCGCGGGGGACTGCCTCCTTGGGCTGCTCTGATGTAAATTGGGTTCAACCCGTTTCTCAATATAGACCCACCATTTCCTTACTTATTGAAAAAAAGGAATTCCAAGGAATTCTAGATACTGGAGATGATGCCACAATTATTTCTCAAAAATATTGGTCATCAGCTTGGACCCTCACCCCATCCTTGACTGACCTTAAAGGGATAGGACAGTCAAAAAATCCTCTGGTCAGCTCTACGGCTCTTAGCTGGACTGATAAAGAGGGTAATAAGGGAATTGTCACTCCTTTCATTGTTCCTGACCTCCCTGTTAACCTATGGGCCCGAGATATTTTGAGTCAAATGGAAGTTATTCATGCCAGTCCCATTTCCATGGTGACTCATCAAATGCTTCGTATTCATTTTGTCCCTGGTATAGGCCTTGGGAGACTGAGACAAGGACTGGTTGAGCCAATAAAACCCATACAAAAAAGAAATACATATGGACTTGGGTATTCGGATTTTTAGTGTCAGTCTCTGACTCTCCTGTACCCCATGGAGATAAAATTATTTGGGAGACTCAGACTCTTGTGTGGTTGGATCAATGGTCCCTTACCCAAGAAAATTTGGAGGCTGCCTCCATGTTAGTGCAGGAACAGCTGGAAGCCGGCCATGTAGAGCCCTCAACCTCACCATCGAATACTCCAATTTTTGTTATCAAGTAAAAATCAGGCAAGTGGTGCCTTTTACAATATTTGTGTGCCATTAATAAACCTATGTGCCGAATAAGAGCACTACAGCCAGGCATTCCCACACCAGTGGCTATTCCCAAAAACTATTGTAAAATGATTATTGACTTAAAAGATTGTTTTTTTTCACCATTCCTTTACATCCTGAGGATAGACACTATTTTGCCTTTAGTCTCCCTCACCTTAATTTTCAGGGCTCTATGCAGAGATTTCAATGGAAGGTTCTTCCCCAAGGTATGACCAACAGCCCTAGTCTTTGCCAAAAATATGTTGCTCAAGCAGTAGACCCTGTGAGAGAGCTATGGCCACAAATTTATATTTTACATTATATGGATGATTTGTAATTGCTGCACCTAATAACCATGACCTTAATAATTGTTACTTGGACCTTTACAAAATCCTCACTACCTTGGGACTACAGATAGCTCCTAATAAGGTTAAAACACAGGACTATTATACCTATTTGGTCCTTAAACTTCAAGATAATCAGATCCAAATTCCTAAGATACAACTATGGGTGGACCATCTTCACACCCTTAATGATTTTCAAAAATTACTGGGGAATATTCAATGGCTAAAAACACATTTAAAATTACCCACTTGTATACTTTTGTCCCTTAATGATATTTTGAGAGGTGATTCCCACCCCTCCTCCCCTCAAAAGCTTACTCCCGAGGCATGACAGGCATTAAATCAAGTCACAGAAGCCATTGCCAAACAGTTTTTTACAGAACATTCTTATAACCTTCCTCTGGTTCTGGTTATTTTACACACTCCTCATACACCCACAGGAATATTTCGGCAGCGAAATACACATTTTAGAAATAAAGGCTGCCTTTGCTTTGGGTCCATTTACCCACCACATTCTCCAAGGTTATTACTGTTTTTCTTGCTCAGGTAGGTTCTATTATTTTTAAATGTCGTTTGCTATCTCGACAACATTTTGGCGAAGACCATGATAATATTTTAATTTCATATACTAAAGACCAAACGCAATTTTTAATACAGACAGAGAATGAATGGCGTATTGCCTTATTAAGCTTTTTGGGAACAATTGATAACCACCTCCCCAATGACCCCCTTTTATATTTTGTCCAGTTACATCCATTTATTTTTGCCAAAATTACTCAAAAGGCTCCCATTCCTCAAGTCCTTACTGTCTTTACAGACGGTTCCAGTAATGGCCGAGCAGTCTTTGTTGTCAATAACCAACTTAACACCTTTGATACTGTCTATCATTCAGCACAGTTTGTGGAATTGTTTGCCATAACACAAGTTTTTAAAACATTTCTTGATAATCCTGTTAATATTTATACATACAGTGCCTACATTGCTCATTCTGTGCCCCTGCTTCAGATTTCACCCACCATTAAGGCTTCTTCCAATGTGGCCCATCGGTTTCACCAGCTTCAGAAGCTAATTCAGGCCAGACAACACCCATTTTTCTTAGGACACATCAGGGCACACTCTGATCTTCCCAGCCCTCTAACACAAGGTAATGCCAAAGCTGATGCAGCAACTCGTTTCATCTTTTCAATTTTTGTTGGCTCCATTCAAAAGGCCACGGGTTTACACAATCTTCACCATCTAAATTCCCAGAACCTTCGATAACTATGTAAAATTACCAGGCAACAGGCACGAGAAATAGTAAAAGCATGCCCTGGTTGCCCTGTCTCCCTCCCCATTCAACACTTGGGAGTTAACCCCCGAAGATTACTGTCCAATCAGTTCTGGCAAATGGATGTTACTCATTTTTCTGAATTTGGAAAAACCAAATATATACACGTTTCTGTAGATACCTTCAGCGGCCTTATTTTTGCATCACCACATTCTGGAGAGGCTATCAAAGATGTCTTTTCTCATCTTGTTTCAGTGTTTTCCGTAATGGGTAAACCAATACATATTAAAAAAAGATAATTGTCCTGCATATACCAGTGCCAAGTTTAAACAGTTTTGTGCTTCCTCGCAAATTTGTCATACTACTGGAATTCCATACAAGCCTCAGGCATTGTGGAACGTGCCCACCTTACCTAAAGACTTGGCTAACCCGCTTTAATGCTTCTGCACTTGTATTTACCACTCACAGGCATCGCCTTAATCATGCATTATTTGCCCTTATTTTTCTTTCCCTAGACAATGAAGGCCATTCGGCTGCAGACTGACACTGGCAATCCTCGTCCAATTCTGTTCGCCCACCTGTTATGTGGCACAATCCCCTTACAAATAAATGGAAAGGCCCAGGTCCTGTCCTCATCTGTGGACGAGGCTCAGCTTGTGTTTTGGACCAAGAGCAAGCAGCCCCAAGATGGTTACCAGAACGCCTGGTTAAACAGGTTAATGGCTTACCTCAACACGGGGATGGAGGCCCTCACCCTGAGGACAAATTTTCCTCTTTTTCAGATGCAGCCAACAATCTGTGTGAGGATCCTACTTAAGGCACTTCTGCTGAACAGGATTGTACACGGAGGCTTTGGCCCTCCACCTTCCAACATCATGGAGTACCTTTTTGGCCCTCCCTGTGAACGCAAGGGAGGATCTTGGACTCAGGCTCCCACTAGTTTGACCCAGACTGCTGACTGCGTGACTAAGGTGGCTTACCTCCGGGCCGAGGTTGACCATAAACTCAGAGGAGTTCATCAGCCTAAATTGGTATGTGTTAACAAGCCAAAGATTATTCCCCCTAGTACAAGTAATGCTCTCTAAAATTGTTCTGCAACTTGAACGCATACCCAAGCGATGCATGTCACTTGTTATGCGTCGGCCTCAATTTGTGTCAACAAGAAGGGAGAACAATTTTTTGAAGCCTCCCTAACTAAAACTCATGCAGCAGGAGGGACCACTATTCATTATACCCCCGTTCTTTTTGACCGGGGAGGAGAAGGCAAATACACCAAGCTACAGTCAGCTGGGTGCCAAGGCCCTGTTGGTAAACCCCCCTTCTGCCCCATTAAGGCACCTACAGGGGTCGCTGATGGTGGAGGATTCCCTTATGCTGTCAAGCATCCTCAGATAATCAAACTTTTGAAACCCCAAATCCCTGAGCTCACATATCATCTCTTAATATAGAGAAAATGCCAGCTCCCCGGTTTAGATAACAATATATTAGATATTTTGGAAACTACCTTGTCCTTGCTTAATAATTCCAACCCCACCTTTGCTGGTGATTGCTGGCTCTCCATGACAACAGGGGCAATCATGCCTATTGCAGTTCCTATTAATTCTATCATAGACGATGATAATACATGCCAACCCAGATTTCCTTTTAAAGTACAGTCTATAGGCACTTTTACAATATGTCTTTTAGGCGCGAAGCAAAATAATACCTATGATATTGATGTTGGAGTTCCTTCCTTTGGAAATTGCTCAACAGTACAAAACTATTCCTCACCCACCCCATCTCTTTGTCCCTCCAATGGCACAGTTTTGATGTGTGGAGGAAACTCGGCCTTCCTGAGGCTTCCATCGAATTGGACCGTTGGCTGTGTTCTTGCCTTATTACTCCCTGATATAACTATTGTCCCAGGAGACAAAACTCTATGCATTCCTAGTCTAGACACCTTAGTCAAAAGACACAGGCGGGCAATACAGGCCTTACCACTCTTTGCCAGCCTTGGAATAACAGCTGCTGTGAACACAGGTACAGCTGGCTTAGGCATGGCTATACACTCTTAGCGTCGCCGATCTCAACAACTTATAAATGATGTAAAAACTCTATCAGGAACCATTAAAGATTTGCAGGACCTAGTAGACTCCCTGGCAGAAGTGTTCCTTCAAAACAGAGAAGGCTTAGATTTACTGACAGCTAACCAGGGAGGTATTTGCTTGGCCTTAGGGGCACGATGCTGCTTTAATGCCAATAAATCAGTCATAGTACGCACTAAAATTAAGCAGCTTCAAGAAGATCTAGAAAAGAGACGAAGGGAACTTTTTGAAAATCCCCTCTGGACTGGGTTTAATGGATTTCTACTACCTTCTTCCCCTATTAGGCCCTTTGTTGGGTTTACTTTTAATGGTGTCCATAGGACCCTGCATTATAAACAGGCTTGTACAATTTATTATAGAACAGATTAATATTTTGGCCTCTAAGCCCATACAGGTCCACTATCATCACCTGGAGATGGAAGACCATGCTGCCAACATTTAAAAGGATGTTCTACCCTTCTCACAGGCTTATTTCTTAAGTTTACATCCCCACAGATCTCTCTTTCTTACATTAAACTATAAGTAACAGCTCTGACCAACCATCTTCTGCCATTGCCATAAGGGTTCGTCCTCCATGGGCCCCTTCACTTGGGGGGGGATGCACCCATGGAGTGAGGACGTTAGGCCATAATAACGGAGGATGCAGGATGGACTGCAGGAGGATGGATCCACGGATACCAAAACAGAAGACCTCTTAGTGACACGCTCTGGTGCATGGCGGTAGGCATGTTTC
Organism: Callospermophilus lateralis; assembly: GCF_048772815.1. Classification (NCBI taxonomy): domain Eukaryota; kingdom Metazoa; phylum Chordata; class Mammalia; order Rodentia; family Sciuridae; genus Callospermophilus; species Callospermophilus lateralis. The sequence goes on from NW_027512703.1 coordinate 16,842, forward strand.
CCTTTTAAAGCCGTCTCCTCCAAAAATATGCCAAGGCCACCACGAAATCTTGTAAACATGCTCTCTAATCAGGAGATATTCAAAGGCCTGCTAGAGAAACAGAGCCTCTATCACCCCCTAAAACATTGGCCGGTAAGGTATGGTCAAAGATTTTATATATGAAAGGGGGAGAGGTCAGGGGCTAGAAGGAAGTTCTCCTTCAAAATATAGCCTGACACTGAAAAGAAACAGCCCCCTGGGAGATATCCTGCCTGGGAGACATCCCGCAGCCATCTATCTCCCTGAGACATCCTGCAGCCATCTGTCTTCCGGCAACATCCTGAGGTTATCTCACTTTCTGAAGACATCCAGCAACTGCTGATAAGAGAGCTTTCCCATCCACAGCATATAAATTTCCATGTGAGAACAATAAAAGTTTGCAGCATGATCAGAACTCCAGTCTTGCTGTAATCTCTCGTGTCTCTTGTCCCTTCATTCCTCCCCAACTAAGTTTCTTGCCCACGTTGATGTGTCCCGCTGGCTGGGACAACTGACACTAACCCATACCCTACTACACTCTGACAACTAATCCTAATATGATGGAGAAAAATAACCCAAACAGAATAGAAATACAAGCAGTTCAGAGGAGGCATGGTGTATATTTGGACTTGCCTTTTGCATGATATAGGGTAAGTGTTATAAATCTAGTTAACAACACCTACTATCTTCCTAAGCTCCTGTTTTCTTCCTGAATTCTGGCCACTCTCCAGAATAGGCTCATGGTTTTGTGTCCACGATATGTACGACCTCCAAGCTCTGTGACATGGCCATGTACTGGATAGCTGAAGGGAATGCGAGCATCTCAGAAAACTCAGATATCAGTGTGACCAGGAAAGTCTCAGTGGAGAAACCCTGCTTTGGGCCTTTTGCTAACCTATTTGCCTGTTGCCATGAATGTCAGGAAGGTCTTTGCCTCAGGCCAGCCCTTTGTGAATCCTGAAGAAAACTGTTTTCAAATGGTAATAAATGGGCATCACCTGTGGCTCTTTGCTTAAATGCTTTGGAAAGGGATGTGTCTGAATCTGCCTCTTTGCCCTGTGTGAGGTAGTGGCTTAGATTCTCAGCACCAGTTGGATCTAAAGAAAAATCCAATGTGTGCATCCAAAACCAAAATGCAAAAAAGATCAGTCATGGTGTATGAAGTTTCTCACCTTCCTCTTTTAGGTTCCTGACCGCCATCAAGTGAGAATAGGGATCCTTTGGGACAAATGAGTTCTTTCATGCCCTGTAGAGATGATTGGGTGTTCTCATGACTCCAAATCACATGAAGAAACTATACCTGACAGTCAGTAGGCCTCAAATTGGAGAAGCAGAGCAGTATTAATGGCAGACCTATGTGATCAATCCTGGTTCACAGAAATGGTGTCCAGGCTACCCTGAGGTTAGGCAAATGAAGGGAAAGAGACCTTATTTTGGAAACTCTCTTTGGCTGTGCCATTCATGGAAACATCCAGCCAGAGGTTATGATGAATGTATATATGGAAGAAGATGAGGGCCTTGGTGGAGTGTTTTGGTTTTAATTGTGGTCATTTGTGTGGAGTTTTGAAGAGATGACTGGGTCCACCTGGGCTTGAACTCTGGTGTGATTCTCCTCAGAGACTGAGTTCAGTGACTGACCTCAGAGAAGTAATTGCTTTGGAAAGGGATGTGTCTTAATCAGCCTCTTGGCCCTGTGTGAGGCTGTGGCTTTGATTACCAGCACCGTATGGATCTAAAAATGATCCCATGTCTGCTTCCAAAACCAAAATGGCCAAAATTGCAGTCATTGTTGATGAAGTCTCTCGCCTTCCTTTGTAAGGTTCTAAAAGAATAAAAGAAATTGAAATTGAAACGTAAAGAAACAGATTCTGTAAAGTTTCCAGGCTGCACGCAGAACCTGAAATTCCTGTGGCAGTTAAGACAATTCCCGGAACTACCCATTAGATGTGTGTTGAAATCTTCCCTGACCACCTAGTTACTTAACAACCTCTTCCCAAAAACCGTGCAGCTAAGCACATATACATCTCAGGGCTTCAACCAATCAGTTTAAATGTATACCCCTTCTCAGGGCTGACCAATCACCCCCTGCCTGAACTGTTCCCACCAATGAATGTGCAAATCATGTTTTAGAGTTGTTATTTGATTTTCCCACAGTATACGGTGATTTGCTAAAGGAAGCTAGGATGTATGTTAAGTCCCTGCCCTCTCTAAAGAATGTATATAAAATCTGCTCATGTTGTTCTTGGGGCTCTTTGTTTTTTGCTCCTCTGAAGTGAGCTCTGAGCCCCAGCATGCTGGACCCCCAACAAACCCTTTTCTGTTTCATGAGAAATTCTCTTGGTGGTCTTTTCCTCCGACGTTCGGCCCACAGTTTCATCTGGAGGCCCTAGCTGAGAAATCCAGCAGTGACGAACAAAAGACCCCAATGGACTCCTTTCAGAGTAATTAAGGTGCCTCTTTCTGGTTTCAGGTTTCAGGTTAGGGCTTGGCAAAATGGCTGTCGGTGAAGAACATTAGCTCTCTGCGATGGTGGCTGACAGATGTGTCACAGAGTCACAGGCCACGTCCCTGGGGGAAACTCCAGAGGACTCGGGAAATTGAGGATTAGTAGATTCCTCAACTCGGTTATTTTTTGCTTCAGGATTCGGTTTTCCAGCCCATCAGGTTTTGCTGGCTACTCAGTTTTGTTCATTGTCAGGAACTCATGTTGAGTTTACTGTCTGTCTTTATTGTCTAACCCATCAGGTTTGGCCAGTTACTCAGTTCTAATCTTTTTCTTGGACTCATGTTAAACGTTTACTGTTTGTCTTTGTCTGTGTCACGTTTGTGTATTCACTGTCCCTGTTTAAGTAACTCCCATTATGGGACATTATGGGACAAAGCACTTCCATGCCTCTGTCCCTTAACCTTGATCATTGGACTGATGTTCGCTCAAGTACCAAGAATCTTTCTTTTTCAGTAAAATGCCGGATCTGGCAGACTCTCTGTGCTTCAGAATGGCCCATCCTAGGAGTCGGATGGCCCCGAGAAGAATCCTTCCACTTCCCTCTAATCCGAAAAGTCAGAGATATTGTCTTTCACCGGGGCCACTTGGCCACCCAGATTAACAGCCATATACCCCTTCCCCCACGATCTTATCATTCCAACATTCTGCTCCTCCCCCCTTCCCTCCATTCTGAGTCACAAGACTGGACACTCCTCTCTCTCCTTATCCTCTACCCTCGCTCCCCAACCCACAACATGTTCCAGATGATCCTCCCGCCGCTGACTCAGCCTCTCCGCCGCTAGAGGCAATTGGGCCAGACCCAAGCCCTCCAGGGGACTTCCCCGCAGCAGCAGCAGACCCTGCTCCCCTGAAGGAAGCTGGGCCACCTAAAGGAACCCGCAGGAGATAAATAATATAAAACTCGGAAGCCCCAGTGATGCTCCCTCTCTGTCCCTACGGGCCCATGAACCGACCCAACTGGGACCCCAACACCTTTGAATGTAGGTAGCATCTGTCCACTTATCGCCGTTCTCTAATAGTGGGTCTCTGAGCGGCCGCCAGAGGGCCGACTAATTTGGCCAAGGTAAGAGAGATTATCCAAGGGCCTAATGAGTCTCCTTCTATGTTTCTGGAGAGAATTATGGAAGCGTATAGGAAATATATTCCTTTTGATCCTCAGGCAGAAGACCAAAAGCCATCTGTTGCAATGGCCTTTATCGAGCAGACTGCCCTAGATATTAAGAGAAAGTTACAACGTCTAGATGGATTATAAGATATGACCTTAAGAGATTTAGTCAGAGAAGCTGAGAAAGCATATTATAAGAGAGAAACTGAGGAGGAAAGGGAATAGAGGAGAGAGAGAAGGAAAGGGAACAAAGGAAGGAGGAAAGAAGCAAATGGCAGAGTAAAGCATTGCCTAAGGTTCTGGTCACAGCAGCAAATAGGCCAGAAGTTAAAAAGCAGGGATACATAAAGGCATACCTGGGCCCACGCCAAAGGCTGCCGTTGGCCTCAAATCAATGTGCCCACTGTAATAAAAAAGAACACTGGGCCAAAGAGTGCCCCAAAAAGAAGCAGCCACGCCAGCCCGCCGTGCTGACTCTAGAAGAGGACTAGGAAATTCGGGGCTCAGATCCCCTCCCCCAGCTCAGAGTAACATTTGAAGTTGAGGGGAACACAGTGAACTTTGAAGTGATTACAGGAGCAGTATACTCAGCCCTTAAGACTTCACTGGCCCCCCTATCAATTAAATCGTCCCTAGTTCAAGGGGCTAATGGCAGTAGATATCAGGCTTGGACAACTAAGATGAATATGGACCTCGGAAAGGAAAAAGTCCACCACTCTTTCCTAGTAATCCCAGAATGCCCGGCCCCATTGATGGGCAGGAATATGCTTACCAAACTCTGGACTAGAATAACCTTTAACCCTAATGGTCCCCAAGTGGGGGTTCTAAAGCCTGCAGTATTAACTCCCATAGTAACATCTTTGACTATGTCTGTAGAAGATGAACATCAACTCTTCGCGCCCCCTAGGACTGATCAAACAGCTAAACTACCCCAGAAATGGATAAAAGATTATCCTAATGCCTGGGCAGAAACTGCTGGGTTAGGTCTAGCCATCAACAACCTCCAATAGTAGTAGAATTAAAAGCCTCTGCGTCTCCAATTAATGTTAAACAATATCCTCTAAGCAAAGAAGCTAAGGATGGGATAAGGCCCCATATTCATAAATACCTGGGTCTTGGGGTCCTAAGGCCCTGTCAATCAGCCTGGAACACCCCCCGGTACCAGTAAGAAAGCCAGGAACTGGGGACTACCGTCCTGTTCAAGACCTAAGAGAGATAAACAACAGAGTGCAGGACATTCACCCCACAGTACCCAATCCATATAATTTGCTTAGCACTCTGAATCCGGAGCAGAAATGGTACACTGTGCTGGACTTAAAAGATGCTTACTTCTGCTCGCCTCTACATAAGGACTGTCAGTTGCTGTTAGCTTTAGAGTGGATAGACCCAGAACCTGGAACATCTGGCCAACTAACCTGGACTAGACTCCCACAGGGGTTCAAAAAATCCCCCATTCTCTTTGATGAAGCCCTCCACAGAGACATCAATGACTTCAAAACTGCACACCCCGAAGTCACCCTACTCCAATAGTGGATGATCTTCTACTGGCAGCCAACACCAAGGAGACCTATGAGTCTGGGACCCAAGCACTATTATTCGAGCTTGCTCGGCTTGGGTATATGGCTTCTGCCAAAAGGCCCAAACTTGTCAGCAAGAAGTAATCTTCCTGGGTTATTCTCTTAGGGGTTGCAAACGATGGCTCCCTGAGCCCAGAAAAAAAACCGTTTTGCAGATACTGCCCCCATCTAATAAGAGAAAACTCAGAGAGTTTCTTGGGACTGCCAGCTTTTGCAGGTTATGGATTCCTGGGTTCGCATCTCTGGCTGCCCCTTTATACCCGCTGATAAAGGGGGATGCCCACTTCCAATGGACCCCGTTGCACCAACAAGCTTTTGATAATGTCAAAAAAAGGTGCTGCTATCTGCTCCGGCCTTAGCACTCCCAGATGTAGAAAACCCTTCACTCTCTATATCGAGGAAAAGAAAGGAATAGCACGGGGAGTGCTCACTCAGTCTTTGGGACCTTGGAAAAAGCCAGTAGCGTATTTATCCAAAAAACTGGACCCATTGGCTAGCGGGTGGCCCCATTGCTTAAGTGCTATAGCAGCGGCAGCCCTTCTAATAAAAGATGCTCATTAATTAACGTTGGGACAGAAGCTAACCATTATAGCCCCCCATGCCCTGGAGAGCATCATCTGTTAGCCTCCAGAGAGGTGGCAATCAAACTCCAGAATAAACCACTACCAGAGCCTCTTGCTTGACAAAGACAGAATAACGCTGGGACCCCCTGCTCCACTCAACCCACCTACACTGCTGCCAGAAGAATCATCAGGACCCGTCACTCATGAGTGTCAACACATACTGGCAAGGAAACCAGTATACAACAAGACTTGAAGGATCAGCCACTGCCTCGCCCTGAAGTCGTATGGTTTACGGATGGCAGCAGCTTCCTCCAAGATGGTAAGCGGCGGGCTGGAGCAGCAGCAGTTAGCAAAACTGATTTCATCTGATACTCTGGTCTCCCAGAAGGGACATCAGTCCAAAAAGCAGAACTGATTGCCCTTATGAAAGCATTGGAACTAGCAACAGGGAAAAGGGCCACCATATAAACTGATAGCCACTATGCATTTGCCACTGTTCATATGCTCGGGACTATTTACCAACAATGCGGGCTATTAACCTCTGCCGGGAAAAAAATAAAAAATAAAGATGAGATCCTCCACCTTGGCTCAGCAGTGCAGGGCCATAAGGAACTAGCTATAGTGGACTGTCCCGGGCACCAGAAGAGAAACAACCCTGTGGCAGTTGGAAACAGAAGGGCAGATGAGGAAGCTTAATTGGCAGCCCTAAACAGAGTGACTCTGTTAAATTTTTCCACACCGGGGGGAACAAAAATCAGGAGACTTGGCCGCCCCGGAACATTCAGGCAACTTATCATCTGAGGAGACAGATACAGAAATCTGGGACCCTACAGAGCCAAGTTTACAATTTCAAAAAGCCCACCTTTATGTCAAAGACGTACACCAGCTCAACCACTTAGGCTCAAAGAAGTTATAGGCACTCTTAAAGGACCGAAGAAAGGACTTATTATTGACTGACTCAAAGAGGAAAAAAATAGCTGAGCAGGTGACTAGAGCTTTTCAAGTCTTCCAATTAGTTAATACTTTCCCATCCAAGATTCCTGCAGGGAAGCGCATACGAGGAACCAGACCAGGACAATTCTGGGAAGTGGACTTTTCTGAAATTAAGCCAGCAAGGTATGGACTTATATATCTCCTAGTCTTTGTAGATACTTTTTCAGGATGGGTCGAAGCCTTCCCCATGAAGAAAGAAACAGCTCAGATGGTGGTCAAAAAGATCCTAGAAGACAGTTTTCCAAGGTTCGGCCTGCCTAAGGTAATAGGGTCTGATAACGGACCGGCATCCGTGGCCCAGGTAAGTCAGGGATTTTCCAGGACCCTGGGGATTACTTGGAAGTTATATTGTGCTTATAGACCCCAGAGCTCAGGACAGGTAGAAACGATGAATAGAACCATCAAAGAGACTTAACGAAATTAATCTTGGAGACCGGCATAAAAAATTGGACTATGCTCCTACCTCATGTACTTTTTCGTGCAAGAAATAACCCTCCGCCCCTTTGTGTAACCTCACCCCTTATAAAATTCTCTACGGTGCCCCTCCTCCATTAAGGGACCTAACCCCAACTCTGAGATTAATGATTCCTTTCACACACCCTTGCTAGACAGACTTAAAGCCCTTGAACAAACCCAGCACCCAGCGATACCTGTGGAAACAGTTGGCCACTGCTTATCATCCTGGAGACGAGGGAACTCCACATCGATATCAAGTGGGAGACTTCGTCTACATGAGACAGTATCGGGTGTCATCCCTGGAACCCTGCTGGAAAGGACCATACCAGGTGCTGCTTATAACACCTACAGTGGTGAAAGTGGATGGGATCACTTCCTGGATCCATGCCTCCCATCTCAATCCTGTGCCCTGTCCATACTCTGGCTGGAAACTGGAACAGACTGGTAACCCTCTCAAGTTGCATGTCTGTGGTGTGGGTAGGGCTATGGATTCTTCCCCTGACCACCAGCAGTCCTAATCCCCATCAGCCTGTTCAGCAACAATGGCAAGTTATAAATCCTACTGGGCAAGTAGTGTGGTCTATTTCACATACAGCCCCCTTATGGACTTGGTGGCCATCTCTCCACCCGGACATTTGTCAGCTTGCCATAGGCCTCTCTGACTGGGATCTTCCTGACATAGTGGACCCCACACAGATCCCACTAAAGCCCAAACCAGGGCAACATAGACCAACTTACCCCATGAATTATTGATGTCATCTCCCCAGCTCAGGTGTAAACTAGCCAGTCTTGTTTATTAAGTGTGCCCAGCTGATTTCTGAAATCGCAAACAGGCCCAAACCTGTGGAGGACCCAGTGACTTTTATTGTAGATCTTGGGGTTGTGAACACACGGGAGCTACATTGTGAAACCCAAACTCCCCAGACAGTATGATTCGGTAGGATGAAATGACATCTGGATTGATCCCAATAAATATGCCGCTATCCAAGTGGTGTCAAAAACTTGCTGTGGAAAAAATAGTCTATGTTACCCCCTCAATATAACTTTCACTTCCAAAGGAAGGGGCTACCTCAGAACAACATGGCCTATGGGAAATACTTGGGGAATGCGATTCTATATTAATGGCCCTGGTTATGACTTTGGTCTCTGGTTCACCATCCGGCTTAAAAAGGAAGAAAATCCCACAGCAATAGGGCCCAATCCATTCAAGTCAGGAATTAAGCCTCCTAAACCTCCCATGCCTAGATCTACCAAAACCCCTCTACCATCTCATACTTCGTAGTTTCCGTCTTTGCCTACTTCCCCAGTCCAGAGTACAGCTGACTCCTCCCCCTGGGAACTAATTAAAGGAACCTTTATGGTACTGAACTCCACACAGTCAGAACTCCTTGCATTTCAGCCCAGGTATTTGACAGCTCTGTACAATATTGTGTAATGGTGCAGATACCCCCCAGGGTGCTCTATCATGATCCAGAATCCTTTGAAGGTCTACTAGGTGGACAAACAACCCGATTTTGCCGGGAGCCAGTGTCCCTTACTCTAGCCATCCTATTGGGGCTAGGAGCTGCTGCAGGAGTGGGTACAGGAACAGCTGATATGATCCATGGGTCACAACAAATGGCCTGATTAGAAACAGCAATAAATCAAGACTTGAAGACGTTAGAGACCTCCATCACAGTTTTGCAGGAATCCTTAACCTCTCTCTCTAAAGTTGTTTTACAGAACAGGTGAGGATTAGACCTCCATTTAATAAGGGAGGGGGTCCTCTGTGCTGTACTGAGAGAAAAATGCTGTTTTTATGCTGACCATACTGGAGTTGTAAAATAATCCATGAGTAAATTGAGAAAATGCCTTGAAGAGCACCAGAGAGAAAGGGAGATTCAACAAGTGTGGTTTGAGTCATGGTTTACCTTGTCCCCCTGGTTAACTACACTCCTATCAGCCTTAGCTGGACCCCTGATCATGCTTATGGTGTTGATAACTGTGGGACCTTGTTTGCTTAACCTCATAGTTTCCTTTCTCCAGGCTCAGATTGGGCAGGTAAAACTCATGGTAATCAGACAGAAATACACTTCACTGGCAGAAATAGAATGTGATACCCCACAAAAATTATGATTCATTACTTTTAAAATTAAAAGTAGGCAGAAAAAGGAGAAATGAAAGAATTAAAGAAATTAAAATTGAAACGTAAAGAACCAGGTTTTGTAAAGTTTACAAGCTGTGCTCAGAACCTGAAATTCTTGTGTCAGTGAAGACAATTCCCGGAACTGCCCATTAGATGTGTTGAAATCTTTCCTGACCACCTAGTTACTTAACAACCCCTTCCCAGAAACCGTGCATCTCAGCACGTATACATCTCAGGGCTTCACCAATCAGTTTAAATGTATACCCCTTCTCAGGGCTGACCAATCACCCCCTGCCCGAACTGTTCCCGCCAATGAATGTGCTAATCATGTTTTAGAGTTGTTATTTGATTTTCCCACAGTATATGATATTTGCTAAAGGAGGCTATGATGTATATAAAGTCCCTGCACTCTCTAAAGATTGTATATAATCTCTTCTCAAGTTGTTCTCGGGGATCTTTGTTCTTTCCTCCTCTGAAGTGAGCTTTGAGCCCCAGCATGCTGGACCCCCAATAAACCATTTGCTGTGGCATGAGACAATAGGTGCTTGGGTTTTCTCATGTCTCCAAATCACATAAAGAATCTATACCTGACAGTCAGTAAGCCTCAAATTGGAGAAGCAGTGCAGTATTAGCGGCAGGGCTATTTGATCACTCCTGATTCAAAGGAAGGGTGTTCAGGCCACCCAATGCCCTTCTGGACTTCAAATATTACCTAGATTTCTGTTTTCATACTTATATTTCACCAGTATATTCTTGTAAATATCGCAGGTTCCCAATACCATAATTCATCCTGCAGAATGATTCCTAAACCAAATCGAACCTGTTATTACCCTTAACCATGCAATATTTCCTCAATATAACTTAACAGAAGAACAAGGATATTGTTGGTCTTACAATACAGGAATGTAGGGGATCTTCCTCCTGCTGAGAACCTCAAAGTTCCGTGCAGAAATGATCCCTGAAGAAGATGTAGACACCTATGAAAGACCTGAGAGAGCAAAAGTCAACTTCCATGTAAAACAACCTGGTCAAAATGAAGGGATGTGTCTGAAAGCCTCTCTCTTCTTAATGTAGATTAAATCGACCAAACCAGGCCTGTGTGGAGAGCTGTTCCCAGGTGCCTATGGTTGATATACCATTCTATCTTGTGAAAGTGTCACAGGAAGTATGGGCAGCCTCCATCTCATGGGACCCTTGGAAGCAACTGTTAGGAAAAAGTGGTTGCCAACCCAGTGACCTCATTCAGTTCGTGAAGGAAGTGACCTATCACACTTCCTTGGTGATGGAACTCTCTGAACTCGGGATCCAGGAAGCCAGGCACCCAGAGCCAGTCCCAGTCCCAGTCCCAGTGGTCTCATTTGTTTGGATTTACCAAGGACAGAGTCAGTCTTTCTTAGTACCTACTGAAGTGAGAATGGCCAAATGCCAGGAGAGCTCTGAAGAGGGGCCTTTTCTGAGAAAGCAGGTAGTGGCTCAACCATGGCTCCTGACAACTTCACAGAGTTGGCAAAGAAGTCCAGGTCTGAGATAGGACAGGCCATTTTGGTGGAACATAGTATGGCCCACCAGTCAGAGGACACTCAGGATACTCACAGACATACTTGGGGGAAGGAGATTCCGTTGTGGGTTTCTGTGTGAGTTTGTGGTTTTGTCTCATGTTCTGAGAATAGGTAGGAAAGGCGGTTTGTTTGTTTAGACTGGAATGTTTCTAGAAAGTCGTTTGACAATGCGAGTGTTTCTATGTCTGTGTATCCCACTGAATCCGTTTTTGTAGACATTTGAAAAGAGAATTCATCAATGGTTGTGTCCTGTCTAGTAGAAAGCTTCCCAGCATTCATCTTGCCAAATTAAAGAATAAAGAGCTGCTTGCCTTATGGATGGGCAACACCTATTATCTTCTTAAGTTCCTCTTTTCTTTCTGAATACTGGCCACTCTCCAGAATAGCCTCATGGTATTATTTCCAAGATATGTACCACCTCTGTGACATGATCATGTACTGGATAGCTGAAGGGAATGAGAGCAACTCAGAAAACTCAGATATCAGTGCGACCAGTAATGTCTCAGTGGAGAAATACTACTTTGGACTTTTGCTTACCTATTGTTCTGTTGTCCTGAATGTCAGGAACGTGTTTGCCTCAGGCCACCCCTGTGTGAAACCTGAAGAAATCAGTTTTCAAATGGAAAAGAATGGGCGTCACCTGTGGCTCTTTGCTTAATTGCTTTGGAAATGGATGTGGCTGAATCAGCCTCTTTGCCCTCTGTGAGGCAGTGGCTTAGATTCTCAGCACCTGATGGATCTAAAGAAAGTTTCCAAGTGTGCATCCAAAACCAAAATGGCCAAAAGAGCAGTCATTGTGGATGAAGTCTCTCGCCTTCCTCTGTAAGCTTCCTGACCTCCATCAAGTGAGAATAGGGATCCGTTGGGTCAAACCAGTTCTTCAAAGCTCTGCAGAGGCTAGCCAATAGGTGCTTGGGTTTTCTCAGGACACCAATTCACATAAAGAATCTATACCAGTCAGTTGGCCTCAAACTGGAGAAGCAGAGCAGTATTAAAGAAGGGCTATTTGATCACTCTTGGTTCACAGGAATGGTGTCTAGTCCACTCTGACTTTAGGCAAATGAGGGGCAACGGAGCTTATTTTGGACACTGTCTTGGGCTGCGCCCATCATGGAAACCTCTAGCTAGAGGTTATTCAGAGTGTCTATGTTGAAGAAGATGAGGGCCATGTGGGAGTTTTTTGGTTTTAATTGTGGTCAATTGTTGGTGGTTAGAAGAGAATCCTGGGTCCACCTGGGCTGGAATTCTGGTGCGATTCCCCTTAAAGACTGAGTTCTGGAACTGACCTCAGAGAAGTATTGCCATTAATTGTGTTGGGATTTTAGGCGGCCATGCATGAGAGTCGCCATTGGAAACTGAGATCTAAGCCTGGGGTGGCTATTCACCAAGCACTGTCAATCTCAGCCAGGACATCACATGATTTTATTCTGAAAGACTTGGCAGCCATTGTTGAGAGTCAAAACACACATGGACCTCACATTTTAGACCTCAATGGGCCTGGCTTCATGTGGCCTTTTGGCCACTCTTTGGGAAGACTTGCCTCTGAAAATTCTCCAGAGTTTTCCTTGAAATGTGCTTCCTAAAAATTTAATGGTTCCTGAATGAATTGAAACCCACAGTTTCTCCAACTTCATCCTTGAAAAATGTCTAGATAAATACCATGAAATTTTTGAAATTTCCACGACCAGGTGGCACTGGAGAACCTTTGGATGTCCTGTTGCTGATCAAGAGTGTACCAGACAGTGCCTTCCTTGACTGGGTTTCATGAAAATGGTGTAGAACGGAACTGCCAGTATGGTGGAGCCTGCTGAGTAGTGGGCCCAGAGCTGTGGTGTGCAGTTGTGTGATAAAACATCTGTGGTGGGGTCATGTGGATCTTACTTTGGCTTCCAAATGCTTGTGACTGACATGGTGCAGCCAGCATACCTTTGTATATTAAGCCATCTTGTTAGATGGAGAGTTTTCAGGGCAATGTTCAGAATCAAGTTGCTATGGTTAAGGGGGCAAGCAATGTGGCGTAGAAGCCTGGTTGGTGCATTCTCCTGCAGACCCTTACACACCACACGTGACAGAACTCCCTCCAGCACTGTGTCCCAGTGGAACTCCTTGTATTTTGTGAAGCAAATACCAAACTCCCAGTGCAGCAACAAGAAACACAACAAAATTGGAGAATGACCAAATGGCTTCACATTCTACACGGAAAGATTCTTAGACCCCAGTGGCCACAGTAAACCCACAAAGAGAGAATTCAGCACTGCTACCTCATGTTCATTGGAAAATAAGAAACCATGTCCTCCATGTAACAGATGCATACACAGCTTTGATGGTCTCACTAAAAAGGAAGCTAAAGCTCCTGAAAACAACATATATTTCAAGCGTACAACCTCAAAGACAGTTTCCCAGATGTCTTGAGGCCTGCACACTTCCATGTTTGTGGAGTTTTTACAGTCTCCATTACTTTTAGAAACTCCTCTACCACCTCCAGTGTTGTGAACTCCAGAGCATTTTCCATTCCAGATATGTATTCCTAGATTTTCTAACTCTTCTCCTCTAATTGTATCTTACTTGGGGCTAAGGTAATGTCAAGGCATTGCTCTGGATGAGAGTGGGAAGATTTTTTTGTAGCACATATTTGCATACACATTGGATTCATTTTCCAATTATTCATTCAAAATACTGAATCCCTCATAGTAACCCACTCCCTACTAGACTCTGACTACAAATCCTATTATGATGGATAAAAATAGACCAAACCAAATTGAAATACAAGTAGTTCAGAGGATGCAAGGTTAACATTTGGACGTTCCTTTTGCATTATATATGGTAGGAGTTTTAAATCTAGTCATTTTTTTTTGTTGAAACACTTCTCCATGTGTTTTTAAAGTTAACAAATATGTGAATTCATGTCTCCATTTCTCTGTAGCCTATTCAGCACATATATTTTTATATGCACATATAGAATCCTACCTGGTACCACACGTACATTCTTGTGAGGTGGCTCACTTGGCAGATACAAATTGTGAGAAGAGATCACTCCTGTTAAACACTGTTGAAACTGAAAATTCAACCTATGAGTGAGTATCCTAGCTGAACAACATTATACATAAATTCATGTTCAGTAAAATGAATATTTTTAGATCTGTGGATGATATATATTTCATGGTGAATTTCATTTGGCTTGTATATTAATACTTTTTAATTTCTGTGTGTGTATTTTAATATATATATATATATATATATATATATATATATATATACACTCTCCAGAGTTTTCAAAATATGAAATAAATGTATCTTATTATGTACTCCCTAAATTCATTAATATTTAAGTGCGTATTTATAATCAACTTTTCATAAGATTATTCTAAGACATATTCATCCTCCTGAAATACGTATTTGTTTCCTAGTACTGAAAACTAAGTTAAGTGAATTGTGCATACATATCCTAATATTTTTACACTAATTGACCCAGGTTAATATAAATGCAAGTAGATTTCTATAGGACATGATGTGTATTTTGACGTTCATTTTTTTCAACACTTGTACATTACTATTTCCTCAGTTTATGCACATCATAAGATATATATTTCATCCACAAGTTCACAAATTTAAAGGCTTTTGTTTCACTTTCAATCACTTCCTGCTTCAGAACACATGTATTCCTCCAGGTTACATGACTGGTCTTTTCATGAGACTTCTTTCCAAACACATTATTTTCGATTTCCACAATTACTTTTGAAGCAAAACTCACACATTCTTCATGATAAACCATAACCCTAATATTACCATTAGATGTATAACTGGTTTGGATGAATGGATATATATCAATATAAGGTTTTCTGTATATTTTCAGATATCAATTTGAACCATTATTTAAGTTGGAACCAGTTATATTATTTATTCACAGTATGGTCTATTCATGCATTATTTCTATATTCATAGACACAGTGTACACCTATTTGTATTCAAAATACTAATTTACACGTCTTCAAAATACTGTTCCTAGAAATGGTGAAAGAAATACTCATGTCACCTGATCTACATATACATTTTATCACAGTAATATTCTGGAAACAAAAAGCAAATGTCACACTTATGATTGTACTAAAGCCTAAATGGAAATTGAACATGGATTACTAAAATCATCCATGTCTAGTTTGCCTATTGCTCTCAAATGTGGATCCTATTGGTGACTACATATTTGTTTCTTCCTAAGATTATATATTCAACCTCAAACCTGTTGAAAATGTCTAATCCTATTACTCACCTTATACTTTGCCTGATTTCCTAATGTCTCTATTGATATATATTTTCCCCAGTTCATCATTGTGACTGCCTCTTAACATGTGCTGACATTTACATTCACTCTCTACATGAAACCCTATTGCTAAAGACCATTTTGTCCAAATCCTATACTCACTCATCTTTCTAAAACTACCGTCTATCTTTCTAATCCTACCGACTATCCCTTTTTGACTGCATGTTCTCTTCGACATTCAATCATCCAAGGTACAATATCCTATACCATTGTATATTGATTTATCTGAGACATCTGTGCAGAAATTAATTCAAAGCTAAGTATCCCAATCAAGGGCCCAATGCCCTTCTGGGCATCAAATCTTACCTAGATTTCTGTTTTCATACCTATATTTCAACTGTATATTTTGTAAATATCACATGTTCCCATAACCATTATTCATCCTGCAGAATTATTCCTAACCCAATCGAACATGTTGTTAACCCTAACCATACACTGTTACCTCAATCTAACTTTACAGAAGATCAGGGAGAGAGTTGGTCTTCCAATACTGGATTGTAGGGTATCTTCCACCTGATGAGAACCTCAAAGGTCCATGCAGAAATGATACATGGAGAAGAAGGCAGCTATGAAGGACCTGAGAGAGCAAAAGTCATTTTCAATGTTAAACAACCGGGTCAGGATGAAGAGATGTATCTGAATCAGCCTTTCTCTTCTTAATATAGAGAAGATGGACCAAACCAGGCCTGTGAGAAGAGCTGTTCCCGGGTGCCTATTGTTGATATACCATTCTAACTTGTGAAACTGTCACAGAAAGTAGGGGCAGTCTCCATCTCCTGGGACCCTTAGAAGCAAATATCAGTACACACTTCCTTGGTGATGGAACACTCTGAACTTGGGATCCAGGAAGGCAGGCACCCAGAGTAAGTCCCAGTCCCAGTCCCAGTGGTCTCAATTGTTTGGATTTACCAAGGACAGAGTCAGTCTTTTTTGGTACCTACTGAAGTGATAATGGCCAAATGTCAGGAGACCTCTGAAGAGGAGCCTTTTCTGAGAAAGCAGGTAGTGGCTCAACCATGGCTCCTGACAACTTCACAGAGTTGGCGAAGGAGACCAGATCTGAGACAGAACAGGCCATTTTGGGGGAACATAGTATGGACCACCAGTCAGAGGACACTCAATATTTTCACCAACATACTTGGGGGATGGAGGTGCCGTTGTGGGTGTTGGTGTGAGTTTGTGGTTTTGTCTCTTTTCTGAGAATAGGTAGGAAAGACTGTTTGTTTGGACTGGAATGTTTCTAGAAAGTCGTTTGACAACGCGAGTGTTTCTATGTCTGTGCATTCCACTGTATCTGTGGTTGTAGACATTTGAAAAGCGAATGCATCAATGGTTGTGTCCTGTCTAGTAGAAAGCTTCCCAACATTCATACTGCACAATTTAAGAATGGAGAGAGGCTTGCCTTATGGATGGGCAACACCTACTATCTTCCTAAGTTCTTGTTTTCTTCCTGAATACTAGACACTCTCCAGAATAGCCTCATGGTTTGGTTTCCAAGATATGTACCACCTCCAAGCTCTGTGACATGGCCATGTACTGGATAGCTGAAGAGAATAGAAGCATCTCAGAAAACTCACATATCAGTGTGACCATTAAAGTCTCAGTGGAAAAACACTGCACTGGGCCTTTTGCTTACCTATTGTTCTGTTTCCCTAAATGTCAGGAAGATCTTTGCCTCAGGAAACCCCTTTGTGAAGCCAGAAAAAAAGAGTTTTCAAATGGAAATGAATGGGCATCACCTGTGGCTCTTTGCTTAATTGCTTTGGAAAGAGATGTGGCTGAATCATCCTCTTTGCCCTGTGTGAGGCAGCGGCTTAGATTCTCAGCACCTGATGGATCTAAAGAAAGTTTCCAAGTGTGCATGCAAAACGAAAATGGCCAAAAGAGCAGTCATTGTGGATGAAGTCTCTCGCCTTCCTCTGTAAGCTTCCTGACCTCCATCACGTGAGAATAGGGATCCTTTGTGTCAAATCAGTTCTTCAAAGCCCTACAGAGGCTAGCACATAAGGGCTTGTGTTTTCTCATGACACCAATTCACATAAAGAATATATACCAGACAGTCAGTAGGCCTCAAATTAGAGAAGCAGAGCAGTATTAAGAGCAGGACTATTTGATCACTATTGGTTCACAGGAAGGGAGTCCAGGCCACCCTGACTTTAGGCAAATGAGGGGCAAGGGAGTTTATTTGGAAAACTGTCTTGGGCTGTGCCCCTCATGGAAACCTCCAGCCAGAGGTTATGAAGAGTGTCTATGTGGAAGAAGATGAGGGCCATTTGGGAGTGTTTTGGTTTTAATTGTGGTCATTTGTTTGGTGGTTGGAAGAGATGCCTAGGTCCACCTGGGCTTGAACTCTGGTGTGATTCCCCTTACAGATTGAGTTCAGGAACTGACCTCAGAGAAGTATTGCCATGAATTGTGTTGGGATTTTAGGAGACCACGCATGAGAGTTGCCTTTGGAAACTGAGATCAATGCCCAGGGTGGCTTTCCACAGAGCATTGTCAATCTCTGCCAGGGCATCACATTATTTTATACTGAAAGACTTGGCAGCCATCGTTGACAGTCAAAACACACATGGGCCTCACATTGTAGACCTCAATGGGCCTGGCTTCATGTGTCTTTTTGGCCACTCTTTGGGAAGCCTTGCCTCTGAGAATTCTCCAGAGTTTCCTTGAAATGTGCTTCCTCAAACATTAATGGTTCCTGAATGAATTGAAACCCACAATTTCTCCAACTTCATCCTTGAAAAATGGCTAGATAAATACCATGAAATTTTTGAAATTTTCATGACCAGGTGGCACTGGAGAACCTTTCAATGTCCTCTTGCTGATGAAGTGTGTACCAGACAGGGCCTTGATTGACTAGGTTTCATGAAAATGATGTAGAACAGAGATACCAGTATGTTGGAGCCTGCTGAGTAGTGGGCCCAGAGCTGTGGTGTGCAGGTGTGTGATAAAACATCTGTGGTCGGGTCATGTGTATCTGCCATTGACTTCCAAATGGCTTGTGGCTGACATTGTGCAGCCAGGAATCACTTATATGTCTGATAACTCTCCATAAAAGGCATCTTGTTATATGGAGATGTTTCAGGACAATGTTCAGAATCAGGTGCAATGGTCAAGGGGGCAAGCTATGTGGGATAGAAGCCTGGTTGATGCATTCTCCTGCAGACCCTGACCCATCTCATGTGAAAGAACTCCCTCCAGCACTCTGTCCCAGCTGAATTCCTTGTATTTTGTGAAGCAAATAACAAATTCCCAGTGCAGCAGCAAGAAACACCACGAAAAGTGGAGGATGACCAAATTGCTTCACAGTCCACACGGGGAGTCACTTAGCCTTCAGTGGCGACAGTTTACCTACAAAGAGTGAATTCAGCACTGCTGCCTCATGTCCTTTGAAAAACAAGAAACCATGTCCTCCAGGTCACATAGATGCAGATCCAGCTTTGATGGTCTCATTAGAAAGAAAGCTAAAGCTCCTGACAACAACATATATGTCAAGTGCCCATCGTCAGAGGCAGTTTCTAAGTAAGTCTTCAGGCTGGCAGAGCTCCATGTTTGATAGCATTTACCTATTAGACCAGGATGCAAGAAAAGACCACTGACTCCAATTAAAATCAAGTTAAAGCAAGCTTATATTTTCCACTGCCCAGGTGGCCTCTCCCTCCCAAAACAGTGGGAACAAGACAGCCACCCAAATTTCCTACAGCCCAGGTTTATAACCCAGAATTTTACACTACAGGGGGGTTAAAATATCAGAACTTTGACAAGCATCAAACTAATCGTAGTTTATATATATATATATATATATATATATATATATATATATATATATATATATATATATTTGCTGGCCCCAACATCAGAATTTATGAAGACCATCAGAGCCTCAGAGAGGGTCATTGTCTGGCCAGGGAAGGCCAGTATTTATGAGGTGTCAATAAAGTTTCATAGAGGGCTGTTCATGGTCAAAGAGCCAGGCATGGGTGAGTTCAAGGCCACGGGCAGGCATTGCAAGCAGGTTCAGAATTTGGTGGAATTTATAGTTAAGCCAAAATTTTCTTTTCATGGCTTTGTGGCAAGATGGATCCCAATTTTAATAAAAGATAAGGTTGGGTCTATCATTCCCCCCTTTTCTAATGTGTCCCTTTCAAATCTTTGATAGGGTAGGGGAAGAACACTGAGGGAATTTTAATACCTCACGTAACAGTCTCCATATTTTTTGAACTCACACAAAACCAGTCTCCCTGATTTTACCTGACTTAATTAATTACTTACAATGAAAGTCTATTTATTTTTGGCTCCATTGTTGTAAGAAGAGTGGCGTCACTCATTTTGGCTTCTTCTGAGCTGAGAGAGGGTGACATGAGGGGGCACAGCATGAGGGACATGAGTTGCCTTTTAGAAGTCAGTTCGGTTTGAAGTCTGGTTGTGGTAGAACAGTTTGTAAAGTCATCTGGGGATGGGTTCTTCTATGAGAGAAACAAAAACCATGAGTACTGAATAAATGTTGCAGCTGCTGAAACAAGTCACTGTATAGATGTCCCCTCATCTGTCTTCAATATCCCCAGTTATCAGGACTTTCAACTTAATATTTAACTTTTAGTGTCACAGTTGTCCCACCCCATAAGATACAGTTTAATAATTTAATGTCATCTGATATTACAAATTCCTTTTACTAGTATGACCTCTGTGTGTAATAGAGAAACCTTTAATTCTGTTAGTCAGGGCTGGATAATCATACTAGCAAACACCAAGCCTACCTGTGTAGGTTAGGAATATCTGTAGGCCTTAAACAAAAAACTTCTGCCTCTGGTAGCTCCTCTTGATAGTCTCTTTTTATTCTCATCAGGCATTCCTCTCTGAGAATCCTTCTTTGTAGCCTCCAGTCTTACTTATTTTGGGAGGCTACCATAAAGTGTATACGTTAAAATATTATTATAACTATTATTATTTAAAATGCCCAGGAATGGCTGTATTTTGGGTTTATCTGTCTTTGCTAAGAGTTTAAGATGAAGCAGTAAAACTGACTTTTGTTTCTATCTATTGTTAACAGTCAGCTGAGATTTTATGGGAGTCATTTCTGGGGAAACTTGAGAGCAGCTTCTCAGTTCTGCTAGTGCCATTTGCGCTAGGTGATTCCAGGTCTTGCTTGACCATGTGGCTTCTCTCAGAAGCATCAGGAACATCTCCCTTCTCTGATGACTCTCTTCTTCGTAGA
The DNA here is from genome assembly GCF_048772815.1 of Callospermophilus lateralis. Lineage (NCBI taxonomy): Eukaryota > Metazoa > Chordata > Mammalia > Rodentia > Sciuridae > Callospermophilus > Callospermophilus lateralis. The sequence continues at coordinate 37,280 of NW_027512703.1, forward strand.
AAATGCACTGATTGGCTTTCTGTTCTCCAGTGGCCTCATTAATCTTCCTGATCAGGAGTTTATGTGGCTGAGAGTTGCAAAGTTCTTTAGAGAAGTCTCCTGTTCTCTGGATACAAACTGACTCAGAGGTCAAGAGCCAAAATTTGTTTTATTGTCCCTTTTCATTTAAATTAAATTTTAAATCCTAATCTTAAACATCCAGCAAATAAATTTTAACAGCCTTATATTAAGAGTACTGTGCTTTAATGTCTATAATTTAAAATTATTTATCTTTTTATTATTTGGGATCTGTATTTTTCTGTCTTGTAGGTGATGCCTTATTATCTTAAATTAACCAATGTTGTGTTCAAAAGCAACTCTTTTGTAAAACACTAACAGGGAATCTTTAGTTAACTTATAAGGAAATTACAAAATAAAATTAACAAGAGTAAAAATACTTAGTTCGTGTAATAGCTACCCTGAATTTTTGGCTGAGTTATAAATTATATCCCCTTTTTGAGATCCTAGTAATCTTGACAGAAAAAAAAAAATCTTCTGAACGTAACTTTAAATTAAATAACATCTGACCTACTGCTTTCGTAGTTATTCTCACATGTTGTAAGATGAGACACAGAGCCTTATCTCAGGTAAGGCAGGGCTCTATATAAATCTTAAGTCTTTTAGTTCTAAAGCTGATCTTTTTTTTTTTTTTAATATCATCTTACACAGTTTACATAAATTGTTTGAGGTCACATGAACATTAGCTAACACCATATGATATCACATTTAAAACATGAATTAAAGAAAGGCTGAAAGTTTTTAACCTTTACATAGATTAGGCGCTCATTAACTTAAAAATATATTTAAATTTTTCCCCAATGTAAAAAGTAACATAAAACTTTACATATCTTATTGATAACAAGTAAATAAATCCCCAATATATATATATATATATATTTTTTTACCATACAACTTCAGAACACCAGCTTGATGTAATGCTCTTTTAAAATTTCTACCTTACAGACTTGTATACCTGGAAGATATGAGCACATTAATAGCATCACAATGACATTGATGTTTTTACATTAACCAAATTTAGCTTTTAAAGAAATTCCAGTACAGTGCTCTAAAATAACAGTTCTTATTTAATCACTTGTTTAATTTTTATGGTTGCTTGCTCTAGAAAAATAAAAATAAACACAATGTTATGGGTAAACTTTTGTTTTCAGAAATTTGTGTCGCTTTATCACATGACTGATTTTTACAATCTTATACAGACTTTAGAACAAACTTATACAGACCTTACTAAATCAATCAGATATCTAACAAAAGTAATCATGAATGAGTAATCCCATATCAAATTTACTTCACTTATTTATCAAAATATTAGAGAAATGTATTGAACAGTGTAAACCATTTTTTTGTTAAAGGAAAAGTCCTAGAACCAAGGCATATTAGACATTTTATAGACATTAATATTTTATTAGATTTTTGAGCAGCTAGAAAAACTTGTAAGCTTAAATTTAAAGACATTTATTGTTATTTGTTTATCCAAATTTAAAGTGAACCATTTAACTCACGTGAATTAAAGATCTTCGAATCCACTTTTTAAAATTTGTTTTTATGAGTGCTTTTTTTTAATGATCGCTCCTTATATATGTTAATTTGTATATCATATATATGATATACGAACATATGGATGTATGGACATACAACACATAACAAAAGTGTGCACAAATAATAATAGTAAGGCCTTGTAGCTTTTCACAGGTGAAATCTCCATTGTAATGTTTCAGAACTCCACTGTTGGTCAAAGATAGAACTGATGAGAAAAATATTAACCTAGTTCTCTAGGATCAAAATAATGAGCTCAAAAAAAAAATACAGAATCTAAGGAAAAAAATGAGAGTCCTAGAAAAAATGACTGGCCAGTAATTAGTAAATACCATACGATTTACCTTTTTTTTTTTTCCCCACTTAGACATCAGATCAGTCTCCTACTGAGCTTGCAGGCTTCTTTCATTTACATTTCAACATAAGTCCTGGCTGAGTTCTGGAAGGAGCTGGACAAAACTGCTATTCTGAGCGGACACCTCAGGCCTAAGGCACTTTAACCATAATTTTCAGGTGAGGATGTTGAAAATTATGATACAATTTTAAGATACAATTCAAAATTTTATACCTTAACATCTTGTTTTGTCAACAGATACCATACTATGATTTACTATCCTTGTCCAAATTAATGCACTGACACACTGTGACATTTTCCCAGGCTACCCAATTAAAAATTGGTGAAAAAAAAAGACTAAATGATTGGGAAGTTACTTGCCAACTTGGAAGTAGAATTCTTTAGTTTTCCATTTTAAGTATTTAAGTTCTCTGGCATGAATTATCTGAAATCATAAACTAAAAAATTACCTAAACCCGACTTTTAACTGCAAGATTGAGCAATGCTACAAAAACCCATCCAGATACCATATTGTTACAATAAAACATCATCATTTAGACACACATTCAGCTAAGATCATTCCCAAGAAACAATTTATAATATCAACACATTATTGCACATGTCTTAAATGGCCAGAAACAAAGACAAAAGACAGATAGAAAGGAGGTCCAGACTATGGCTGACAGGACAGAAGCCTTTAAAACAGCAGATAAGAGAAAAATCTCCTACACCAGTGGCATGATAGATGTCCCCACAAGGGCATCAGATGTTTTCACAGAGGGGCAACCTGAAATGTAATATCAAAGGTCTCCATGGTGACTTTACTGCATTTAGTGTCTCCTTTTTCTTTTTCTCTTTTTTAAGAAAACAGAGGTGGCATAATACTTACAGTGCAGGGAAGGAAGGAGGGAATTTACTGAAGCAACAGGACTTCGGCAGCTGCTGGGAGTCCCTCAGTCCCATCTTTTACTTACAGGATTAGCTCCTCTGGTTTGGTTCCACCCTAAGCACGCTGAATCTCCTAACATTTCAGTAGTCAGCTCTCAAAAATTCCGGGGTCGGGGGGGTATCAAAATTCGTAACTTAAATTTCGGTTCTGGACCTTGAAGCCAATTAATACCAATTTAATATAAGGACAGGGTTTGAGAAAAAGTAAAAGGGAGGTTTACTGCTTTGCTAACAAAGGATAAAAAGAGGGGACTCTGTCCAAAGTTGTGACTCTCTTGATCTGGAGGGACAAGGGGTTTTAAAGGAGCTTCACTTGTTAACCTGGGAGATACTCAGTTATTAGGTCTCCAGCAGGCATTGCCCTCTGCAGTGGGTGTGCTCCAGACAGCCAGCTAGGGGCTTCTCTCATCCTGCTTAACAAAGGGGGGTATAGTGCATCACATTTCTTTAAAACATAGTCCAAAGGGGTGACAGGCTTACATGCTTTATTACCCATTTTCACGTCCAATATCCTTAAGTTTTTACCACAGAAATCACACAACAAAACGCACAAAAACAAACAAATAAAAAACATTTAGAACACAGAACAAAACACACACACACAAAAAAACAGAAACTCGGCGAATAAACAGAAAACCAGAGGAGCAATGCAGCGTCTTGCTAAAGCTCCGGGGTAGGAGCTCCTGCGTGCCAGTCGGCACCTCTCTACACTTTCAGAGGTATTCCCTACAGAAAAGAACAGAGGAAAGAAGGATTCCTATTACTGTCCCGGACAGGAGTATATTTGAGCCTTCCCAGGCCACCTCTCTGTCATCAGAAGAGTACTCCCTTAACCGGATATCAGATGTTATAAAGGCGCCTCTTACCTATGAAGGCCTCCTCCACCAGGTGCTTGATAATAGTTTTACTGCGATGGTTCACTGCAGTGATCCACTTACTGAAGGCTCATTCCAAGGCCTTGGAACTTGGCTCTCCAGCCTGGAGTCCTGGAGGATAGGACAGCTTCAGAATTTCCAGCAGTCTGGCTTTGTGATCTGGTCGGGTCATGTTGCTGGGGAACTCCAAAATGTTAGTCCAGGACACAAGAAAAGACCACTGACTCCAATTAAAATCAAATTAAGGCAAGCTTAATATTTCAACCAGCCAGGCTTCCTCTCCCTCTCAAAATGGCGGGAACAAGACAGCAACCCCACCTTTCCTACAGCCCAGCTTTATAGCCCAGAAAGTTACACAAAAGGGGGGTTACAGAAAACAGAACTTTGACAAGCATCACACTAATTGTAGTTTACATTTGTTTTTTCTGGCCCCAGCATCAGAAATTATGAGGACCATTAGAGCCTCAGAGAGGGTCATTGTCTGGCCAGGGAAGGCGAATATTTATGAGGTGTCATTAAACTTTCAGAGAGGGCCGTTATCTGGTCAGAGATCCAGGCATGGGTGAGTTCAAAACATGGTCAGGCATTCTAAGCAGGTTCAGAATTTGCAGTAATTTATAGTAAAGCAAAAATCATCTTTTCATGGCTTTGTGGCAAGATGGCTCACAATTTTAATGAAAGATCATGTTGGGTGATCAACCCTGTCCCCTACTTTTGGAAAATCCTCTACCACCTCCAAGGTTGTGAACTCCTGAGCATTTTCCATTCCAGATATGTATTCACAGAATTTCTAACTCTTCTTCTCTAATTGCGTCTTACTTGGGGCGAAGTTAATGTCAAGCCATTGTTCTGGATGAGAGTGGGAAGAATATTGTGCAGCACATAATTGCATACACATTGGATTCACTTTCCAATTTTCCAATTGAAATACTGAATTCCTGACAATAACCCATACCCTTCTAGACGCTAACTACAAATACAAATATGATGGAGAAAAATAACCCAAACGGAATTGAAATACAAGCAGTTCAGAGGAGGCATGGTGTATATTGGACTTGCCTTTTGCAAGATAAAAGGCAGGTGTTATAAATCTAGTCATTTTTTAATTGAAATAGTTTTATATGTGTATTAAAGTTAACAAATATGTGAATTCCTATCTCCCTTTCGCTGTAACCTATTCAGCACATTAATTTTTATATACACATATAGAATCCTAACTGATATCACACGTACATTTTTGTGAGGTGCCTGACATTGCAGATACAAATTGTGAGAAGAGATTACTCCACCTAAATGCTGTTGGAACTGAAAATTCAAGCTAATGGTGAGCTTCCTAGTTGAATAACATTATACATAAATCCATGTTCAGTAAAATGAATATTTTTGGATCTGTGGATGATATATATTTCATGGTGAAATTCGATTGGCATATATAATTCTACTTTTGAATGTCTTTGTTTGTGTGTGTGTTTGTGTGTGTGTGTATATATATATATATATATATATATATATATATATAAAATAAATCTCCAGATTTTTCAAAATATGAAATATATGTGTCTTATATACACTCCCTAAATTCATTCATGTTCATGTATGTGGATTAATAATCAACTTTTCACAAGATTATTCTCAGAAATATTCATCCACCTGAAATACATATTTGTTTCCTAGTACTGAAAACTAACTTCAGTGAAAGATGCAAACAAATCTTAGTATTTCTACATTAACTGACCTAGTTTAACATCAATGCTAGTAGATTCCTATGGGACATGATGTGTATTTTGACATTAATTATTATTCAACACTGGTACATTACTATTTCTTCAGTTTATGCACATCATAGGATATATATTTCATCCACTACTTAGCAAATTTATAGGCATTTGTTTCACTTTCAATCACTTCTTGCTCCAGAACACATGTATTTCCCTATGTTTCTTGACTGGTCTTTTCATGAGACTTTATTCAAATATATTATTTTCAATTTCCATGATCAATTTTTAAGCAAAACTCACACATCCTTCATGATAAAACATAACCCTAAGATGACCATTAGATATATAACTGGTTGGAATGATTGATTGTGCATCTTTATAACATTTCTTATATATTTTCAGATATCCATTCAATCCATTATTTAAAGTGGATCCAGTTATATTATTTATTCCCAGTATGGTCTATTCATGCGTTATTGCTATATTCATAGACAGAGGGTATACCTATTTGTACCCCAATACAAATTTATATGTCTTCAAAATATTGCTCCTGGAAATGGTGGAAGAAATTCTCATGTCATGTGATATACATATACATTTTATCACAGAAATATTCTGGACACAAAAAGCAAAGGTCACACTTTCAATTGTACCAAAGCCTAAATGGAAAGTGAGCATGGATTACTAAAAACATCTATGTCCAGGTTGCCTAATGCTCTCAAATGTCAATCCTATTGGTGACTACATATTTGTTTCTTCCTAAGATTATATATTCAACCTCAAGCCTGTTGAAAATGTCTAATCCTATCACTCACTTTGTACTTTGCTTGATTTCCTAATGTCTTTATTGATATCTGCTTTCCCTCATATTTTCCCCAGTTCATCATTGTGACTGACTCTTCACATGTGCTGACATTAACACTCACTCTCTAACCGAAACCCTATTGCTAAAGAACTTTTTGTCCAAATCCTATACTCACTCTTCATTCTAAACCTAACGACTACCTTCCTCATCGTACTGAATATCGCTTTTTGACTGGATGTTCTCTTCAACATTCAATCATCCAAGGTACAAGGTCCTATGCCATTGTTTATTGATTTATCTGAGACAACTGTGCAGCACATAACTCAAAGCTAAGTATACCACTTAAGGGTCCAATTCCCTTCTGGGCTTCAAATCTTTCCTAATTTTCTGCTTTCATACTTATATTTCACCTATATACTCTTGTAAATATCAAAGGTTGCCAATACCATTATTCATCTCGCAAAATGATTCCTAACACAAATCAAACATGTTATTAACCCTAAACATACACTGTTCCATCAATATAACTTACAGAAGAGCAGGGACAGAGTTGGTCTTACAATATAGGAATGTAGGTGATCTTCCACCTTCGGAGAACCTCAAAGATCCATGGAGAAATGATCCTTGGAGAAGATTTATGCAGCTATGTTGGACCTGAGAGAGCAATAGAAATCTTCCATGGCAAACAACCTGGTCAGGATGAATTGATGGGTCTAAGTCAGCCTCTCTTTTCTTATTGTAAAGAAGTTGGAAGAAACCAGGCCTGTGTGGAGAGCTGTACCTGGGTGCCTAAGGTTGATATTCCATTCTAACTTCTGAATGTGTCAGAGGATGTTGGTGCAGCCTCCATCTCATGGGACCCTTGGAAGCAACTGTTAGGACAAAGTGGTTTTCAAGGCAGTGACCTCATTCAGTTCCGGAAGGAAGTGACCTCTCCTCACTTCCTTGGTGATTGAATTCTCTGAACTTGGGATCCAGGAAGCCAGGCACCCAGAGCCAGTCCCAGTCCTAGTCCCATTGGGCTAACTTGTTTGCTTTTTCCAAGGACAGAGTCAGTCTTTCTTGGTACCTACTGATGTGAGGATGGCCAATTTCCAGCAGAGCTCTGAAGAGGCACCTTCCCTGAGAAAGCAGGTAGTGGCTCACCGCTGTCTCCTGACAACTTCACATAGTTGGCCAAGGAGATCAGATCTGAGAGAGGACAGGCCATTTCGGGGGAACATAATATGGCCCACCAGTCAGAATACACTCTGGATAGTCACAGACCTACTTGGGGGAAGGAGGTGGCTTTGCCGTTGTGGGTGTGAGTTTGTGGTTTTTTTCTCATGTTCTGAGAATAGGTAGGAAAGGCGTTTTTTTCTGGTGTGGAGTGGACTGTTTCTAGTAAGTCCTTTGACATTGTGAGGGTTTCTATGTCTGTGTATCCCACTGTATCCGTGGTTGTAGAGATTAGAAAAGAGAATGCATCAATGGATTTGTTTTCTCTAGTAGAAAGCTTCCCCACATTAATACTGCCCAATAGATTAATGGACTTCACTTTGCCTTATGGATGGGCAACACCTACTGTCTTCTTAAGTTACTGTTTTCTTCGTGAATTCTGGCCACTCTACAGAATACACTCATGGTTTTGTGTCCCAGATATGTAACACCACAAGGCTCTGTGACATGGCCATGTACTGGATAGCTGAAGAGATTGAGAGCATCTCAGAAAACTCAGATATCAGTGTGACCAGTAAAGTCTCAGTGAAGAAACCCTTCTTGGGCCATTTGCTTACTTGTGTTTCAATTACCCTGAATGTCAGGATGGTCTTTGCCTCATGCCAACCCTTTGTGAAGCCTGAAGAAAACTGTTTTCATATGGAAATGAATGGGCTTCACCTGTGGCTCTTTGCTTAATTGCTTTGGAATGGGATGTGTCTGAATCAGTCTCTGGTCTTTGTGTGAGGCTGTGACTTAGATTCTCAGCACCCAATGGATCTAAAGAAAAATCCCATGTGCTTCCCAAACCGAAATGGCCAAAAGAGAAGTCATTGTGGATGAATTTTTTTGCCTTCTTGTTTTAGGTTCCTGACCTCCATTAAGTGAGAATAGGGATTCTTTGGATTAAATGAGTTCTTCAAATCCCTGCAGAGGCTTGCCCATATGTGCTTGGGTTTTCTCATGACTCCAAATCACATAAAGAATCTATACCTCACAGCCAGTAGGCCTCAAATTGGAGAAGCGGAACACTTTAACAGCAGGATTATTTGATCACTCCAGGTTCACAGGAGGAGTGTCCAGGCCACCATGATTTTAGGCAAATGAGGGGCAAGTGAGCTTATTTTGGACACTTTCTTAGGCTGTGCCCCTCATAGAAATCTCCAGCCAGAGGTTATGATGAGTGTCTATATGGAAGAAGATGAGGGCCCTGTGGGAGTGTTTTGATTTTAATTGTGGTCATTTTTGTGGTGGTTGGAAGGAATGACTGGTTCCACCTGTTCTTGAACTCTGGCGTGATTCCCCTTAGAGACTGAGTTCTGGAACTGAACTCAGAGAAGTATTGCCATGAATTGTGTTGGGATTTTATGAGGCCATGCATGAGACTCACCCATGGAAACTGAGATCTAGGCCCAGGGTGTCTTTCCACAAAACAATGGGAACCTCAGCCAGGATATCACATGATTTTATTCTGAAAGATTGGCAGGTATAGTTGAGAGTCAAAACACACATGGACCTCACATTGTAGGCCTCAATTTGCCTGGCTTCATGTGACCTTTTGGCAACTCTTTGAGAAGCCTTGCCTGTGAGTGTTCTCCAGAGCTTTCATTGAAATGAGCTTTCTCAACACTTAATGGTTCCTGAATGATTTGAAACCCACAGTGCCTCCAACTTAATCTTTGAAAAATGGCTAGATAAATACCATGAAATTTTTGAAATTTCCATGACCAGGTGGCACTGGAGAATCTTTGGAAGTCCTGTGGTTGATCATGTGTATACCAGAGAATGCCTTGTTTTACTGGGTTTTATGAAAATGGTGTAGAACAGAGATGCCAGTAATTTATATCCTGCTGATTAGTGGGCCTAGAGCAGTGGTGGGCAGGTGTGTGATAAAACACCATGGTGGGGCCATGTGGATCGGCCATTGGCTTCCAAATGGATTATGACTGACATAGTGCAGAAATCAGACACTTATATGTAAAGGCATTTTTTATATGGAGAGGTTTCAGGGCAATGTTCAGAATCAGTTTACTATGGTTATTGGGGCAAGCTGTGTGGGATAGAAGCCTGGTTGGTGCATTCTCCTGCAGACCCTGACCCACCACAAGTGACAGAACTCCCTTCAGCACTGTATCCTAGTAGAACTCCTTTTATTTGGTGAAGCAAATACCAAATTCCCAGTGCAGCAGCAAGAAACACCACGAAAAGTGGAGGATGACCAAATGTCTTCACAGTCCACACGAGGAGACACTTAGCCTCCAGTGGCCACAGTTTACATACAAAGAGAGAATTCAGCACTGCTGCCTCATGGTCATTGGAATATAAGAAACCATGTCTTCCAGGTCACATAGATGCAGACCCATTTTGATGGTCTCACTACAAAGGAAGTTAAAGCTCATGACAACAACATATATTTCAAGTGCCCAACCTCAGAGGCAGTTTTCCAAGAAGTCTTAGGCCAGCAGAGCTCCATGTTTGTGGAGTGTTCACACTGTTCTTTACTTTTGGAAACTCCTCTACCACCACCAAGGTTGTGAACTCCCGAGCATATTCCATTCCAGATATGTATTCACAGATTTTCACACTTTTCTACTCTAATTGTGTCTTACTTGGGCCAAGGTAATATCAAGGCATTGTTCTGAATGTGAGTGGGAAGATTTTTGTGTAGCACATATTTACATACACATTCGATTCATTTTTCAATTTTCTATTTGAAATACTGAAGCCCTGAAACTAACACACACCCTACTATACTCTGACTAATAATTCTAATATGATGGTGAAAAATAACCCAAACAGAATAGAAATACAAGCAGTTCAGAGGAGGCATGGTGTATTGTTACAATTGCCTTTTGCATTATATAGTGTAGGAGTTATAAATCTAGTCATTTTTTTGTTGAAATAGTTCTACATGTGTTTTTAAAATTAACAAATATGTAAATTCCTGTCTCCCTTTCTCTGTAGCCAATTCAGCACATGTATTTTTATATGCACATATAGAATTCTACCTGGTACCACACGTACATACTTGTGAGGTAACTGAATTGGCAGATGCAAATTGTGAGAAAGGATAACTCCTCCTAAATGCTGTTGGAACTGAAAATTCAACCTATGGGTGAGCTTCCTAGTTGAATAACATTATACATTAATCCATGTTCAGTAAAATGAATATTTTTCGATCTGTGGATTATATATATTTCATGATGAATTTCGATTGGCATATATATTGCTACTTTTTTTCTTTTATTTGTTGCTCAAAACATTAAAAATCTCTTGACATATAATATTTCATACATTAGATTCAAGTGGCTTATGAACTCCCATTTTTAGCCCAAATAGAGATTACAGAATCACATCGATTACACATCCACATTTTTACATAATGCCCTATTAGCTACTGTTGTATTCTGCTACCTTTCCTATACTCTACTATCTCCCCTCCCCTTCCTTCCGATCTTCTCTTTTTTCCCCATCTACTGTAATTTATTTCACTCCATGTTTACTTTCCCATTCCACTCACAACAATATGTAATTTTGTGTAACAATGAGGGTCTCCCTCCATTACCATGCAATTTCCCTTTTCTCTCACTTACCCTCCCACCTCATGTCTCTGTTTAAAGTTAATCTTTTCTTCCTGCTATTGCTCCCTGCTCTGTTCTTAGTTGCTCTCATTATATCAAAGAAGACATTTGGTATTTATTTTTTAGGGATTGGCTATCTTCACTAAGCATAATCTGCTCCAGTGCCATCCATTTTTCTGCAAATTTTATGATTTTGTCATTTGTTAGTGCTGCGTAATACTCCATAGTGTATAAATGCCACATTTTTTTTTATCCATTCATCTATTGAAGGGCATCTGGGTTGGATCCACAGTGTATCAATTGTGAATTGTACTGCTATGAAAATCCATGTGGTAGTATCCCTGTATTACTCTCTTTTAAGGACTTCAGGGAATAGTCAGAGAAGGGCAATAGCTGAGTCAAATTGTGGTTCCATTCACAGCTTTCCCAGGAATCTCCATACTGCTTTCCAAATTGGCCACACCAGTTTACAGTCCCACCAGCAATGTACAAGAGTATCTTTTACCCCACATCCTTGCCAGCACTTGTTGTTGTTTGACTTCATAATGGCTACCAATTTACTGGAGTGAGATGGTATCTTAGGGTGATTTTGATTTGAATTTTTCTGACTGCTAGAAATGGTGAGCATTTTGTTATGTACTTGATGAATGATTGTATGTCCTCCTCTGAGAAGTGTCTGTTCAAGTCCTTGACCCATTTGTTTATTGGGTTATTTGTTATCTTATTGTCTAATTTTTTGAGTTCTTTGTATATTCTGGATATTAGGCCTCTATCTGAAGTGTGAGGAGTAAAAATTTGTTCCCATGATGTATGCTCCTTCTTTACCTCTCTTATTCTTTCTCTTGCTGATAAAAAACTTTTCAGTTTAAGTAGTCCCATTTGTTGATTCTTGTTATTAACTCTTGTGCTATGGATGTCATATAAAGGAATTTGGAGCCCGACCCCATAATATGTAGATCAGAGCCAACTTTTTCTTCTATCAGACACAGAGTCTTTGATTTGATATCTAGCACCTTGATCCACTATGAGTTAACTTTTGTGCATGGCGAGAGAAAGGAATTCAGTTTCATTTTGTTGCACATGGATTTCCATTTTTCCCAACACCATTTGTTGAAGATACTATATTTCCTCCATTGCATGCTTTTAGCTCCTTTATCAAATATAAAATAGTTGTAGCTTTTTGGATTAATCTCTGTGTCCTCCATTCTGTACCATTGGTCCACCCGCCTGTTTTGGTACCAGTACCATGCTGGGTTTTTTTTAATTAATTTTATTGTAGGTTGTTCAAAACATTTCATAGTTCTTGATATATCATATTTCACACTTTGATTCAAGTGGGATATGAGCTCCCATTTTTACCCCATATACAGATTGCAGAATCACATCAATTGCACAACCATTGATTTACATATTGCCATTCTGGTGACTGTTGTATTCTGTTGCCTATCCTATCCTCTACTATCCCCCCTTCCCCCTCCCCTCCCCTCTTCTCTCTCTACCTCCTCTACTGTAATTCATTTCTCCCCCTTATATTTTTCCTCCTTTCCCCTCACTTCCTCTTGTATGTAATTTTGTATACCCCTGAGGGTCTCCTTCCATTTACATGCAATTTTCCTTCTCTCTCCCTTTCCCTCCGACCTCTCATCCCTGTTTAATGTTAATCTTCTTCTCATGCTCTTCGTCCCTACTCTGTTCTTAGTTACTCTCCTTATATCAAAGAAGATATTTGGCATTTGTTTTTAAGGGATTGGCTAGCTTCACTTAGCATAACCTGCACTAATGCCATCCATTTCCCTCCAAATTCTATGATTTTGTCATTTCTTAATGCAGAGTAATATTCCATTGTGTATAAATGCCACATTTTTTTATCCATTCTTTTATTGAAGGACATCTATGTTGGTTCCACAGGCTTGCTATTGTGAATTGTGCTGCTATGAACATGGATGTAGCAGTGGCCCTATAGTGTGCTCTTTTTAGGTCTTTAGGGAATAGACCGAGAAGGGGAATAGCTGGATCAAATGGTGGTTCCATCCCGAGCTTTCCAAGAAATCTCCATACTGCTTTCCAAATTGGCCGCACCAATTTGCAGTCCCACCAGTAATGTACAAGAGTACACTTTTCCCGACATCCTCGCCAGCACTTGTTGTTGTTTGACTTCCTAATGGCTGCCAATCTTACTGGAGTGAGATGGTATCTTAGGGTGGTTTTTATTTGCATTTCTCTGACTGCTAGAGATGGTGAGCATTTTTTCATATACTTCTTGATTGATTGTATGTCCTCTTCTCAGAAATTTCTGTTCAGGTCCTTGGCCCATTTGTTGATTGGGTTATTTGTTATCTCATTGTCTAATTTTTTTAGTTCTTTGTATATTGTGGATATTAGGGCTCTGTCTGAAGTATGAGGAGTAAAGATTTGTTCCCAGGACGTAGGCTACCTATTTACCTCTCTTATTGTTTCTTTTGCTGAGAAAATAACTTTTTAGTTTGAGTAAGTCCCATTTGTTGGTTCTAGTTATTAACTGTTGTGCTATGGGTGTCCTATTTAGGAATTTGGATCCCGACCCCACAGTATGTAGATCATAGCCAACTTTTTCTTCTATCAGACGCCATGTCTCTGATTTGATATCAAGTTCCTTGATCCACTTTGAGTTAACTTTTGTGCATGGTGAGAGAAAGGGATTCAGTTTCATTTTGTTGCATATGGATTTCCAGTTTTCCCAACACCATTTGTTGAAGATGCTAGCCTTCTTCCATTGCATGCTTTTAGCCCCTTTATCGAATATAAGATAGTTGTAGTTTTGTGGATTGGTTTCTGTGTCCTCTATTCTGTACCATTGGTCCACCCGCCTGTTTTGGTACCAGTACCATGCTGTTTTTGTTACTATTGCTCTGTAGTATAGTTTGAAGTCTGGTATAGCTATACCGACGGATTCACACTTCCTGCTTAGCAATGTTTTTGCTATTCTGGGTCTTTTATTTTTCCATATGAATTTCATGATTGCTTTCTCTATTTCTACAAGAAATGCCATTGGGATTTTGATTGGCATTGCATTAAACCTATTGAGAACTTTTGTTAATATCGCCATTTTGATGATGTTAATTCTACCTATCCATGAACAGGGTATATTTTTCCATCTTTTAAGATCTTCTTCAATTCTCTCTTTAGGGTTCTGTAGTATTCATTGTATAAGTCTTACACCTCTTTTGTTAGGTTGATTCCCAAGTACTTTATTTTTTCTGAGGATATTGTGAATGGGGTGGTTGTCCTCATATACATTTTAGAGGATTTGTCGCTGATATACAGGAATGCCTTTGATTTATGCGTGTTGATTTTATATCCTGCCACTTTGCTGAATTCATTTATTAGCTCTAATAGTTTCTTTGTAGACCCTTTTGGGTCTGCTAGGTATAGAATCATGTCATCTGCAAATAGTGATAATTTGAGTTCTTCTTTTCCTATTTTTATGCCTTTAATTTCTTTTGTCTGTCTAATTGCACTGGCCAGTGATTCGAGAACTATGTTGAACAGAAGTGGTGATAGAGGGCATGCCTGTCTTGTACCAGATTTTAGAGCGAATGCCTTCAGTTTTTCTCCATTCAGAATGATGCTAGGCTGAGGCTTAGCATAGATTTCTTTTACAATATTGAGGTATGTTCCTGTTATCCCTAGTTTTTCTAGAGTTTTGAACATAAAGGGATGCTGTACTTTGTCGAATGCTTTTTCCGCATGTTTCGAGATGATCATATGGTTCTTATATTTAAGCCTATTGATGTGGTGAATAACATTTATTGATTTTCGTATATTGAACCAACCTTGCATCCCAGGGATATATCCTACCTGATCATGGTGAACAATTTTTTTGATATGTTTTTGTATCCGGTTTGCGAGAAGTTTATTGAGCATTTTTGCATCTAGGTTCATTAGAGATATTGGTCTGTAGTTTTCTTTCTTTGGAGTGTCTTTGTCTGGTTTAGGAATCAGGGTGATGTTGGACTCATAGAATGAATTTGGAAGTTCTCCCTGTTTTTCATTTTCCTGAAATAGCTTGAAAAATATTGGTATTAGTTCCTCTTTAAAGGTTTTGTAAAACTCTGCTGTATACCCATCCGGTCCTGGGCTTTTCTTAGTTGGTAGTCTTTTGATGGTTTCTTTATTTCCTCAGTTGATATTCGTCTGTTTAGGTTGTCAATATCCTCCTAACTCAATCTGTGCAAATCATATGACTTAAGAAATTTATCGATGCCTTCACTATCTTCTAATTTATTGGAGTATAAGGATTCAAAATAATTTCTGATAATCTTCTGTATTTCTGAAGTGTCTGTTGTGATATTGCCTTTTTCATCCCATATGCGAGTAATTTGAGTTCTCTCTCTTCTTCTCTTCATTAGCGTGGCTAAGGGTCTGTCAATTTTATTTAAATTTTCAAAGAACCAACTTTTAGTTTTGTCAATTTTTTCAATTGTTTCTTTTGTTTCAATTTCATTAATTTTTGCTCTGATTTTAATTATTTCTTGTCTTCTACTTTTTTGCTGTTGTTTTGCTCTTCTTTTTCTAGGACATTGAGTTGAAGTATTAGATCATTTATTTGTTGGTTTTTTTCTTTTTTTAAGGAATGAACTCCAAGCAATAAATTTTCCTCTTAGAACTGCTTTCAATGTGTCCCATAGATTCCGATATGTTGTGTCTGTGTTTTCATTTATCTCTAAGAATTTTTTAATATCCTCCTTGATGTCTTCTATAACCCATTTATCATTCAGTAACCTATTTTTCATTCTCCAATTGATGCATGATTTTTCCTTACTTCTTTTATCGTTGATTTTCAATTTCATTTCATTATGTTCAGATAAGATGCATGGTATTATCTCTACTCCTTTATATTGTCTAAGAGTTGCCCTGTGACATAATATATGATCTATTTTTGAGAAGGATCCAAGTGCTGCTGAGAAAAAAGTGTAACTGCTTGATCTTGGGTGGTATATTCTACATATGTCAATTAAGTCTCGGTTATTAATTATGTTATTGAGTTCTATAGATTCCTTATTCAACTTTTCTTTGTAAGATCTATCCAGTGGTGAGAGAGGTGTGTTGAAGTCTCCCATAATTATTGTATGGTGGTCTATTAGACTCTTGAACTTGAGAAGAGTTTGTTTGATGAACATAGCTGCACCATTGTTTGGGGCATATATATTTATGATTGTGATGTCTTGTTGGTGTATGGTTCCCTTGAGCTGTATGTAGTGTCCCTCTTCATCCCTTTTGATTAACTTTGGCTTGAAATCTATTTTATTTGATATGAGTATGGACACTCGTGCTTGTTTCCGAAGTCCATAAGAGTGATATGATTTTTCCCAACCTTTCACCTTCAGTCTATGTATGCATTTTCCTATCAAATGCGTCTCCTGAAGGCAGCATATTGTTGGGTCTTGTTTTGTGATCCATTCTACTAGCCTGTGTCTCTTAATTCGTGAGTTTAAGCCATTAACATTTAGGGTTATTATTGAGATATGGGTTGTTTTTCCAGTCATATTGGTTTATTTATGTTACTAAACATGGTTTGTTTTCCTCTTTGATTATTCCCCCTCTTTACTGTACTCCCTCCCGCTGTTGGTTTTCATTGTTATTTTCCATTTCCTCTTCCTGAAATGTTTTGCCGAGGATGTTTTGAAGAGATGGTTTTCTAGCTGCAAATTCTTTTCACTTTTGTTTATCATGGAAGGTTTTAATTTCATCTTCCATACTGAAGCTTAATTTTGCTGGATACACAATTCTTGGTTGGAACCCATTTTCTTTCAGTGTTTCAAATATGTTATTCCAGGATCTTCTAGCTTTCAGAGTCTGTGTTGAAAGATCAGCTGTTATCCTGATTGGTTTACCCCTAAATGTAATCTGCTTCCTTTCTCTTGTAGCTTTTAAAATTCTCTCCTTATTCTGTATGTTGGGCATCTTCATTATAATGTGTCTAGGTGTGGATCTCTTATGATTTTGCACATTCGGCGTCCCGTAGGCTTCTAGGATATGGGATTCTGTCTCATTCTTCAAGTCTGGGAAGTTTTCTCGTATTATTTCATTGAATAGAATGCTCATTCCTTTTGTTTGGAACTCTATACCTTCCTGTATCCCAATGACTCTTAAGTTTGGTCTCTTTATGTTATCCCATATTTCTTGAATGTTCTGCTCATGGTTTCTTAACAGCTTTGCTGAGCTGTCTATGTTCTTCTCCAGTTGAAATACTTTGTCTTCATTTTCTGATGTTCTATCTTCTATGTGTTCTACTCTGCTTGTAGTATTCTCAATTGAGTTTTTAATTTGGTTTATTGTTTCCTGCATTTCCAGGATTTCTGTTTGTTTGTTTTTTATAACCTTGATCTCCCTGTATAATTGATCTTTTGCTTCTTGTATTTGTTTATGTAATTCATTTTCGAAGTGCTCGAAGTGGTCTTTCATTGTCTGATTATGCTGTCTAATGTCTTCCTTGAGACTCCAGATAATCTGAAGCATGTATATCCTGAATTCTTTATCTGACATTCCATCTGCTGCAGATATTACTTCTTCTAAAGTTGAGTTGACCTGCATTGCTTGTGGTCCTTTCTTTCCTTGTCTTTTTATACTGATCGCGTTTCTTTCTGCTTGGTGAAACTGTTGTGTTATTGATTTTCCCCCTATATATTTATATTGCTCTTGTATAGTTGCAAAGTCTCCCTCGCAGGCTTTGGCGGTGGTTCTGCCCCTCCTCGAATTGGGGCAATGTGCCTACTACGCCGGCAGGCTGCTGTGCCTCTACTTTTGGTGGGCCTGTTCTTTCGGTGGTCACAGGTTCGCCTACCTTGCAGGCGTGAGCAGCGGCTCTGCACCTCCGCTGGCCGCTAGGCCTGTTCTGTCTGTCGTTTGCAGGTCTGTCTACCTAACAGGTGCTGGTGGCGGCTCTGCCCCTCCCCTAACCGGGGTGATGTGTCAGACGGCCACTGGGCCTGTTTTGTCAGTGGTCACGGTATCGCCTACCTTGCAGGTGGGTGGGGCAGCTGTGCCCCTCTGCAGGTTTCTGGGCCTGACCTGCCGGTGGGTCGCAGGTCATTCATTTTTTAGTTCTAGTAGTTTTTGTACACCTTTTTGTGTCTTCTATGTATAGAATAATGTCACCCGAAAATAGTGATAATTTGCGTTCTTATTTTCCTATTTTTATGACTTTTATTTGTTTAGTATGTCTAATTGCTCTGGCCAGTGTTTCGAGAACTATATGGAATAGAAGTGGTGAGAGAGGGCATCCCTGTCTTGTTCCAGATTTTAGAAGAAATGCCTTCAATTTTTCTCCATTCATAATGATGCTAGCCTGAGGCTTAGCATAGATAGCTTTTACAATGTCGAGGTAACTTCCTGTTATCCCTATTTTTTCTAATGTTTTGAACATAAAGGGATGCTGTACTTTGTCAAATGCTTTTTTTGCTTCTATTGAGATGATCATATGGTTCTTATCTTTAAGTCTATTGATGTGGTGAATAACATTTATTGATTTCCGTATATTGAACCATCCTTGCATCCCAGCTATGAATCCTACTTGATCATGGTGCATAATTTTTTTGATGTGCCTTTGTATTCGATTCACCAGAGTTTTATTGAGGATTTTTGCATGTAGTTTCATCAGATATATTGGTCTGTAGTTTTCTTTCTTTGAGGTGTCTTTTTCTGATTTCGGAATCAGCGTGATGTTGGCCTCATAGAATGAATTTGGAAGAGCTCCCTCTTTTTCTCTATGCTGAAATAACTTCAAAAGTATTGGTATTAAATATTCTTTAAATGTTTTGTAAAACTCCGCTGTATAGCCATCCGTTCCTGGGCTTTTCTTGGTTTGTAGTCTTTTGATTGCTTCTTCTGTTTCATCCATTGACATTGGTCTGTTTAAATTGTGTGTATCCTTCTGACTCAGTCTGGGAATATCATATGACTTAAGAAATTTATCGATGTCTTCACTATATTCTATTTTATTGGAATATAGGTTTTCTAAATAATTTCTAATTGTCTTCTGTATTTCGGAAGCATCTGTTGTAATATTGCCTTTTTCATCCCATATGTTAGTAATTTGAGTTCTCTCTCTTCTTCTCTTCATTAGCATGCCTAAGGGTCTGTCGAACATATTTATTTTTTCGAAGAACCACCTTTTAGTTTTGTTAATTTTTTCAATAGTTTCTTTCGTTTCAATTTCGTTGATTTCTGCTCTGATTTTAATTATTTCTTGCTTTCTGCTACATTTTTTATTGTTTTGCTCTTCCTTTTCTAGGGCTTTGAGTTGAAGTGTGAGCTCATTTATTTGTTCGTTTTTACTTTTTTTCAGGAATGACCTCCAGGCGATGAATTTCCCTCTTAAAACTGCTTTCATTGTGTCCCATAGATTCTGATATATTGCGTCTGTATTTTCATGTATCTCTAAGAATTTTTTGATTTCCTCCTTTATATCTTCTGTAACCCACTGATGATTCAGTAACATATTGTTCATTTTCCATGTGATGTAGGATTTTTCCTTCCTTTTTTTATCATTGGTTTCCAGTTTCATTCCATTATGATCAGAAAAAATTCATGGTATTATCTCAACCCCTGTATATTTACTGAGGGTTGCCCTATGACATAATATATGGTCTATTTTTGAGAAGGATCCACGTGCTACTGAGAAAAAAGTATATCCACTTGATGATGATTGATATATTCGATATATGTCAGTTAAGTCTAGGTTATTGATTGTGATATTGAGTTCTATAGTTTCTTTATTCACTTTTGTTTGGAGGATCTGTCCAATGGTGAGAGAGGTGTGTTGAAGTCACCCATAATTATTGTGTTGTGGTCTATTTCATTCTGGAACTTGAGGTGAATTTGTTTTTTGAACATTGCAGCACCATTATTTGGTGCATAAATATTGATAATTTTTATGTCTTGTTGATGAATGGTTCCTTTTAACAGTATATAATGTCCTTTCTTATCCCTTTTGATTAAATTAGTCTTGAAGTCAATTTTATTCGATATGAGCATGGCCACCCCTGCTTGCTTACGGGGAGCGTTGCATGGTATATTTTTTCCAAAACTTGCACCTTCAGCCTGTGTATGTCTTTTCCATTCAGATGTGTCTCCTGGAGGCAACATATTGTTGGATTCATTTTTAATCCAAGTTACCAGCCTATGTCGCGTTATTGGAGAGTTTAAGCCATTAACATTTAGAGTCACTATTGATATATGGTTTGTACTGCCGCTCATGATTGATGATTCATCGTTTTTTTTTTAATTTAGTTTGTTTCTCCATGATTAGCTTTTCCCCCACCCTCAGTCATTACTGAGGCACTTCCCACTGATGGTTTTGGTTGTTGATTTTCATTTCTTCTTCGTGTATTGTTTTGCTCAAGATGCTTTGCAATGCTGGTTTTCTGGCTACAAATTTTTTTACCTTTTGTTTATCATGAAATATTTTTATTTCATCGTCATACCTGCAGCTTAATTTTGCTGGATACAGAATTCTTGGTTGGCATTCATTGTCTTTCAGTGTTTGAAATACGTTGTTCCAGGATCTTCTCGCTTTCAGCGACTGTGATGAAAAATCCATTCTCAACCTTATTGGTTTACCCCTTAATGTAATCTGCCTCCTTTCTCTTAGAGCTTTTAATATTTTCTCTTTGTTTTGTATATTGGATATCTTCATAACAATGTGTCTTGGTGTTGGTCTACTGTGATTTCGTGTGCTCCGTGTCCTGTAAGCATGTCCAATTTGTATATCCATTTACTTTGTATTTCTGGAAATATTTCTATAATTATTTCATTCAATAGATTACTAATTCCCTTGGTTTGAATCTGTGTACCTATCCAGATGACTCATTAATTTTTTTTTTATGTTATCCCATATCTCTTGGATGTTTTACTCATGATTTTTTACCAGCCTTTCTGTGTTGGCTAGATTCATTTCAAGATGATATATTTTGTCTTCATTATCTGACATTCTGTCTTCTACTTGCTCCACAGTGTTAGTGATACTCTCAATTGACTTTTTAATTTGGTTTATCGTTTCCTTCATTTCTAGAATTATTGTTTGATTTTTTTATAATCTCTATCTCCTGATAAAGATGCATAACTTCTTCTTTTATCTGTTTATGTAATTCATTTTCAATGTGTTCTTTCACTGTTTGGATTTGCTGTCTCGTATCCTCTTTAAGTTTCAATTCCATCTGTCTAAGGTTTTCCTTGAGTTCTTTATATGACCATTTTTCTGATGACTATAGGTCCTCCTGAATATTTTGGCTGTCCTTCGTTGTTTGTACTTATTTTCTTCCTTGATTTTTTGTGCTGCTCATGTTACTTCTTGCTCTGTTTGACTGTTGAGTTACTGCTTACTCTTATAAATTTATTTGATGCTTGGAAGAAAAGATATTAGAAGGAAAGGGAAAAAGTCACTAAAGAGAATGAGAGTAGGCAGGTAGAATTCGAGGAAGGGGAAATCAGAAAATTGAAAAGAAATGATAAGACAAAAGAAAAAATAGAAAAGAAAGAAAGAAAGAAAAAAATTTAAAAATAATGATCATTTAAAAGATGTAAATTAAAGTTTAAAATAATAATAATAATAAAATAAAAATATTTAAAAAATGAAAACATATTAAAAAGTTAAAGTACAACAACAAAAAATATGAATTTACATAAAGAATCTAAACCCCACACTCAGTAGGCCTCAAGTTGGAGAAGTAGAGCAGTATTAACGCCAGGCCTATTTTTTCACTTCTGTTTCACAGGAAGGCAGTCCAGGCAACCCTGATGTTAGGCAAATGAGGGGCAAGGGAGTTTATTTTGGACACGGACGTGGGCTGTGTACCTCATGGAAACCTCCAGCCGGAGGTTATGATGAGTGTCTACATGGAAGAAGATGAGGGCCATGTTGGGGTGTTTTGGTTTTAACTGTGAACATTTGTATGGCGGTAGGAAGAGATGACTGGGTACACCTGGGCTTGAACTCTTGTGTGATTCAACATAGAGACTGAGTTCTGGAATTGACCTCAGAGAAGTATTGCCATGGATTGTGTTGGGCTTTTAGAAGGCCATGCATGAGAGTCGCCCTTGGAAAGTGAGATCTACGCCCAAGTTGGCTTTCCACAGAGCAAAGGGAATCTCAGCCAGGATATCACATGATTTTATTCTGAAAGACTTGGCAGCCATAGTTGAGAGTGAAAACACACATGGACCTCACATTGTAGACCTCAATGGGCCTGGCTTCATGTGACCTTTTGGCCACCCTTTGGGAAGCCTTGCCTCTGAGAGTTCTCCAGAGCTTTCATTGAAGTGAGCTTACTCAACATTTAATGGTTAATGAATGCATTGAAACCCACAGTGCCTACAACTTCTTCCTTGAATAATGGCTAGATGAATACCATGAAATTTTTGAAATTCCCAAGACTAGGTGTCACAGGAGAACCTTTGGATGTCCTCTAGCTGATCATGAGAATACAAGACATTGCCTTTATTGACTGGGTTTCATGAAAATGGTGTATAACAGAGATGCAAGTAAATTGGAACCTGCTGAGTAGTGTTCCTAGAGCCGTGGTGGGCAGGTGTGTGATAAAATATCTCTGGTGTGGCCATGTTTATCTGCCATTGGTGTCCAAATAACTTGTGACTGACATTTTGCAGCCAGTAGACCCTTATATGTAAAAGAATTTTGTTATATGGAGAGATTTCAGGGCAATGTTCAGAATCAGGTTGCTATGGTGAATGTTGCAAGCTATGTGGGATAGAAGCCTGGTTGGTGCATTCTCCAACAGAACCCAACCCACCACAACTGAAAGAACTCCCTACAGCACTGTGTCCCAGTTGAACTCTTTTTATTTCATGAAGCAAATACCACACTCCTAGTGCAACAGCAAAAAACACCACAAAGAGTGGAGGATGACCAAATGGCTTCACAGTCCAGATGAGGAGACACTTGCCTCAGTGGCCACAGTTTACCTACAAAGAGAAAATTCAGCACTGCTGCCTCATGTTCATCGGAAAATAAGAAACCATGTCATCCATGTCACATAGATGCAGACCCAGCTTTGATGGTCTCACTACAAAGGAAGCTAATGCTCCTGACAACAAAATATATTTCAAGTGCTCACCCTCAGAGGTAGTTTCTCCAGATGTTAGGCCAACAGAGCTTCATGTTTGTGGAGTGTTTACCCTGTCCCTTACTTTTGGAAACTCCTCTACCACCTCCAAATTTGTGAACTCCTGAGCATTTTCTATAACAGGTATGTATTCACAGATTTTCTAACTCTTCTCCTCTAATTGTGTCTTACATGGGGCGAAGGTAATGCCAAGGCATTGTTCTGAATGAGAGTGGGAAGATTTTTGTGTAGCACATATTTGCATACACATTGGATACATTTTCCAATTTTCCATTCGAAATACTGAATCCCTGACACTAACAAATTCCCTTCTAGACTTTTACTTCTAATCTTAATATGATGGAGAAAAATAACCCAAACAAAATAGAAATACAAGAGGTTCACAGGAGGCATGGTGTATAGTTGGACTTGCCTTTCCTATGATAAATGGTAGGTGCTATAAATCTAGCAAATTTTAATAGAAACAGTTCTTTATGTGTTTTAAAAGTTAACAAATATGTGAATAACTGTCTCCCTTTCTCTGTAGTCTATTCAGCACATGTATTTTTTTATGCACATATTGAATTCTACCTGGTATCACACATACATTTTGTGAGGTGGCTGACTTGGCAGATACAAACTGTAAGAAAAGATCACTCCTACTAAACGCTGTTGGAAATGAAAATTCAACATATGGGTCAGCTTTCTAGTTGAACAACATAAATTGATGTTCAGGAAAATGAGTCTTTTTGGATCTCTGGATGATATATATTTCATGGTGAATTTCAATTGGCATACATAATGCTACTTTTTAATGTCTCTCTCTGTGTGTGTATCTATCTATCTATCTATCTATCTATCTATATATATGTATTCACTCTCCAAATTTTTCAAAATATGAAATGTATTTGTCTTATTTTACACTCCCTAAATTCATTCATATTTATGTATGTGGATTTATAATCAACTTTTCACAAGTTTATTCTCAGAAATATTCATCCACCTGAAATACATATTCGTTTCCAGTACTGAAAACTAACTTCAGGGGATCATATGATGGCAGCGAAAGGAGTGCATCAACCCCATATACAGCATCACTCTGCAAGAGAATGACGAATTTCCAGCAAAATTTGGGTGCTCCAAAACCTAGTGGAAGTATTTCCATCTCATGAGGATTAGCTACGGGGCTCAAACGTGAGTGATTTGTCTGCATAGAGCGTCATGCTGCTTATTCAGCAAATTGCCCTGCGGCTAGAGTCTGTGGCGCATGCTGGCAAACAATGAGATAGCAACACAAATATTCAGTGGTGCGGATTCTTTGGGCTCCTGCCAGCTGTACAATCACTGTGCTCATTGCTGAATTCTGGGTTTGAGACCGGGGAAGGACGCGGTCCAATTCGGTTTTCCACACCAGTCAGACCACAGAGGAAGCCAGGGGCCACCATCTTGGAGAGCTGACGTCACCATTCCTGTTTTCAACTCATAGCAGCTCATTCAGCTATAGAACAGGTAATCTCAGGCTGCCATTCGCCTGTGTCTCGGAGACAAATTACTCAGGCCTGTTCCTATCAGAACATACACCAAGCCCAGAGCGGCCGAATTCTGGCTCCTGGAACTGATCAGGCCCAGGGCTAAAGAACCCGCGGAAACTCCTTCTCGGTCTAGGTCTTGCTGAATACTGTGGAGTTAAATACCTACCTAGCCTTCATAGGCAGTGACAACAGGATTGAGACGGGGCTTGTGAGGGCTGGTCAGGACTCACCCATTGCTTTGGTCATCTGGCAAAGGGAACGAAATGCTGCCATTCACATGGGATACCAACATGTTAGAGATCTGATGTCATCACAAAGTGGTGGAGGAGATAACTTCATCGATACCAGCGGTGACAGAAACAGTTGGTCTCCTGGTAAAAAAAGTG
Source organism: Callospermophilus lateralis (assembly GCF_048772815.1). Taxonomy (NCBI): domain Eukaryota; kingdom Metazoa; phylum Chordata; class Mammalia; order Rodentia; family Sciuridae; genus Callospermophilus; species Callospermophilus lateralis. The sequence goes on from NW_027512703.1 coordinate 62,350, forward strand.
AGTCACAAACACCCGAGTCTCTCTCACTTTGTCTTCAAGCCAGAGGGGCAGAGCAGAGCCGCCGCCCATGCCCAGCACAGGCCCAGCGACCTGCAGGCGTGGTAGTCATGTCATCCCAATTGGAGTAGTGACAGAGCAGAGCTGCCGCCCGTGCCCGGAACAGGCCCATCAACCAGCAGGCGTGGTAGTCACGTCACCCCAATTGGAGTAGGGGCAGAGCAGAGCCACCGCCTATGCCCAGAACAGGCCCAACGACCCGCTGGTGTGGTAGACACGGCACCCCTATTGGAGTAGTGGCAAAGCAGAGCCTTCTCCCGCGCCCAGTACAAGCCCAGCGGCCCACCAGCGTGGTTGTTAGGTCACCCCAATAGGAATAGGAGCAGAGCAGAGCCACTGCCCAAAACAAAACAGTTTCAACAAGCAGAGAGAAACGCGAGCAGTATGAAAAGACAAGGAAAGAAAGGACCACAAGCAATGCAGGTCAACACAACTTTAGAAGAGGTAATAGCTGCATCAGATGGAATGTCAGATAAAGAATTCAGGATACTCATGCTTTAGATGATCTGGAGTCTCAAGGAAGACATTAGACAACAAAATCAGACAATTAAAGATCACTTCGACAATGAATTACATAAACAAATCCAATAAGCAAAAGATCAACTATATAGGGAGATAGAGGTTGTAAAAACAAACAAACAGAAATCCTAGAATTGCAGGAAGGAATAATCCAACTTAAAAACTCAATTGAGAATACTACCAGGAGAGTAGAACACTTAGAACATAGAACATCAGACAATGAAGACAAAGTATTTCAACTTGAAAAGAACATAGACCACTCAGCAAGACTGTTAAGAAACCACGAGCAGAATATCCAAGAAATATGGGATAACATAAAGAGGCTAAACTTAACAGTCATTGGGATACAGGAAGGTATAGAGGTCCAAACCAAAGGAATGAGCAACCTATTCAATGAAATAATACGAGAAAACTTCCCAGACTTGATAAATAAAACAGAATCCCAAGTCCTAGAAGCCTACAGAACGCCGAATGTGCAAAATCATAAGAGAGCCACAACTAGACACATTATAATGAAGATGCCCAACAAACAGAAAAAAGAGAGAATTTTAAAAGCTACAAGAGAAAGGAAGCAGATTACGTTTAAGGGTAAACCAATCAGGATAACAGCTGATCTTTCAACACAGACTCTGAAAGCTAGAAGATCCTGGAATAACATATTTCAAACACTGAAAGAAAATGGGTTCCAACCAAGAATTGTGTATCTGGCGAAATTAAGCTTCAGTATGGAAGATGAAATTAAAACCTTCCTCGATAAACAAAAGTGAAAAGAATTTGCAGCTAGAAAACCATCTCTTCAAAACATCCTCGGCAAAACATTGCAGGAAGAGGAAATGGAAAATAACAATGAAAACCAACAGTGGGATGTAGGACATTAAAGGGGGGAAAATAATCAAAGAGGAAAACAAACCATGTTTAGTAACATAAATAAACAAATATGGCTGGAAGAACAACCCATATCTCAATAATAACCCTAAATGTTAATGGCTTAAACTCACCAATGAAGACACACTGGCTAGTAGAATTGAACAAAAAACAAGACCCAACAATATGCTGCCTACAGGAGATGCATGTGATAGGAAAATGCATACATAGACTGACGGTGAAAGTTTGAGAAAAATCATATCACTCATATGGACTTCGGAAACAAGCAGGAGAGTCCATACTCATATCAAATAAAATAGATTTTGAGCCAAAGTTAATCAAAAGGGATAAAGAGAGACACTACATACTGCTCAAGGGAACCATACACCAACAAGAGACAGCAATCATTAATATATATGCCCCAAACAATGGTGCAGCTATGTTCATCAAACAAACTCTTCTCAAGTTCAAGAGTCTAATACACCACAATACAGTAATCATGGGAGACATGAACACACCTCTCTCACCACTGGACAGATCTTCCAAACAAGGAATAAGGAATAAGGAAACTATAGAACTCAATAACACAATTAATAACCTAGACTTATTTGAGATATGTAGAATATAACACCCAACATCAAACAGTTACCTTTTTTCTCAGCAGCACATGTATCCTTCTAAAAAATGATCATATATTATGTCACAGGGCAACTCTTAGACAATATAAAGGAGTACAGATAATACCATGCATATTATCTGATCATAATGGAATGAAACTAAAAATCAATGATAAAAGAAGGAAGGAAAAATCATGCATCACTTGGAGAATGAACAATAGGTTACTGAGTGATCAATGGGTTATAGAAGACATCAAGGAGGAAATTTAAAAATTCTTAGAGATAAATGAAAACACAGACACAACATATCGGAATCTATGGGACACATTGAAAGCAGTTCTAAGAGGAAAATTCATTGCTTGGAGTTCATTCCTTAAAAAAAGAAACAACCAACAAATAAATGATCTCATACTTTATCTCAAAATCCTAGAAAAAGAAGACGAAAGAAACAGCAAAAGAAGTAGAAGGCAAGAAATAATTAAAATCAAAGCTGAAATTAATGAAATTGAAACAAAAGAAACAATTGAAAAAACTTGACAAAAGTAGAAGTTGGTTCTTTGAAAAAATAAATAAAATTGACAGACCCTTAGCCATGCTATGAATGAGAAGAAGAGAGAACTCAAATTACTAGCATAAGGGATTAAAAAAGAAAATATCACAAGAGATATTTCTGAAATACAGAAGATAATCAGAAATTATTTTTAATCCTTATACTCCAAACAAATAGAAGACAGTGAAGGCATCGATAAATTTCTTAAGTCATATGATATGCCCATATTGAGTCAGGAGGATATAGACAACATAAACAGACCAATATCAATTGAGGAAATAGAAGAAACCATCAATCCACTACCAACTTAGAAAAGCCCAGGACCATATGGGTATACAGCAGAGTTTAACAAAACCTTTAAAGAGGAACAAATACCAATATTTTTCAAGGTGTTTCAGGAAATTGAAAAAGAGGGAGATCTTCCAAATTCATTCTACGAGGCCAAGATCACCCTGATTCTTACACCAGACAAAGACACTTCAAAGAAAGAAAACTACAGACCAATATCTCTAATGAACCTACATGAAAAAATCCTCAATAAAATTCTGGCGAATTGGATACAAAAACATATCAAAAAAATTGTGAATCCTGATCAAGTAGGATTCATCCGTGTGATGCAAGGCTGGTTCAATATACAAAAATCAATAAATGTTATTCACCACATCAATAGACTTAAAAATAAGAACCATATGATCATCTCAGTAGATGCAAAAAAAGCATTCTATAAAGTACAGCATTCTGTTATGTTCAACACTCTAGAAAAACTAGTGATAAGAGGAACATACCTCAATATTGTAAAAGCAATCTATGCTAAGCCTCAGGCTAGCATCATTCTGAATGGAGAAAAATTGAAGGTATTCTCTCTAAAATCTGGAACAAGACAGGGATGCCCTCTCTCACCACTTCTGTTCAACATTGTTCTCGAAACACTAGCCAGAGCATTTAGACAGACGAAAGAAATAAAAGGCGTAAAAATTGGAAAAGAAGAACTTAAATTATCAGATCACATGATTCTATGTCTAGCAGTCCCAAAAGGGTCTACAAAGAAACTAATAGAGCTAATAAATGAATTCAGCAAAGTGGCAGGATATAAAATCAACATGCATAAATCAAAGGCATTCCTGCATATCAGTGACAAATCCTCTGAAATAGAAATGAGGACAACCACTACATACACAATATCCTAAAAAAAATAATAATAATTAGGAATCAACCTAACAAAAGATGTGAAAGTCTTATACAATGAAAACTACAGAACCCTAAAGAGAGAAATAGAAGAAGATCTTAGAAGATGTAAAAATATATTCTGTTCATGGATAGGCAGAACAAATATCATCAAAATGGTGATATTACCAAAAGTTCTCAATAGGTTTAATGCAATGCCAATCAAAATCCAAACGGAATTTTTTCTAGAAATAGAGAAAGCAATCATGAAATTCATATGGAAAAATAAAAGACACAGAATAACAAAAACATCACTAAGCAGGAAGTGTGAATCAGGCGGCATAGCGATACCAGACTTCAAACTATACTACAGAAAAATAGTAACAAAAATACCATGGTAATGGTACCAAAACAGGCGGGTGGACCAATGGTTCAGAATAGAGGACACAGAAACCAAGCCAGGAAACTACAACTATCTTATATTTGATGGAGGGGCTAAAAGCATGCAATGAAGGAAAATAGCATCTGCAAAAAATGGTGCTGGGAAAACTTGGAATCCATATGTAACAAAATGAAACTGAATCCCTTTCTCTCGCCATGCACAAAAGTTAACTCAAAATGGATCAAGGAGCTTGATATCAAATCAGAGACATGGCGTCTGATAGAAGAAAAAGTTGGCTACGATTTACATACTGTGGGGTCGGGCTCCAAATTCCTGAATAGGACACCCATAGCACAAGAGTTAATAACTAGAATCAACAAATGGGACTTACTCAAACTAAAAAGTTTTTTATCAGCAAAAGGAACAATAAGAGAGGTAAATAGGGAGCCTAAATCCTGGGAACAAATCTTTACTCCTCACACTTCAGATAGAGCCCTAATATTCAGAGTATACAAAGAACTCAAAAAAATAGACAATAAGATAACAAATAACCCAATAAACAAATGGGCCAAGAACCAGAACAGACACTTCTCAGAGAAGTACATACAATCAAAAAACAAGTACATGAAAAAATGCTCACCATCCCCAGCAGTCAGAGAAATGCAAATCAAAACCACCCTAAGATACCATCTCATTCCAGTAAGATTGGCAGCCATTATGAAGTCAAACAACAACAAGTGCTGGTGAGGATGTGGAGAAACAGGTACACTTGTACATTATTGGAGGCACTGCTAATTGGTAGAGCCAATTTGGAAAGCATTATGGAGATTTCTTGGAAAGCTGTGAATGGAACTACCATTTGACCCAGCTATTCCTCTTCTCGGTCTATTCCCTAAAGACCCTAAAAGAGCATGCTACAGGGACACTGCTACATTGATGTTCATAGCAGCACAATTCACAATAGCAAGACTGTGGAACCAACCTAGATGCTGTTCAATAGAAGAATGGATAAAAAAATGTGGCACTTATACACAATGGAGTATTACTCTGCTTTAAAAAATGACAAAATCATAGAATTTGCAGGAAAATAGATGGCATTAGAGCAGATTATGCTAAGAGAAGCTAGCCAATCCCTAAAAAACAAATGCCAAATGCCTTCTTTGATAAAAGGAGAGTAACTACGAACAGAGTAGGGATGAAGAGCATGAGAAGAAGATTAATATTAAATAGGGATGAGAGGTGGGAGAGAAAGGGAGAGAGAAGGGAAATTGCATGGAAATGGAAGTAGACCCTCAGGGTTATACAAAATTACATAAAAGAGGATGTGAGGGGAAAGGGAAAAATAATACAAAAGGGAGAAATTTATTACAGTAGAGGGGGTAGAGAGAGGAGAGGGGAAGAGAGCGGAGGGGAGGAGGGATAGTAGAGGATAGGAAAGGCAGCAGAATACAATAGACACTAGTATGGCAATGTGTCAATCAATTGATGTGTAACTGATGTGATTCTGCAATCTGTATACGGGGTAAAAATGGGAGTTCATAACCCACTTGAATCAAAGTGTGAAATATGATATATCAAGAAATAAATAATGTTTAGAACAACCATAAAAAATTAAAAAAAAAAAAAGAAAACTAACTTCGGTGAATGAGGCACGCAAATTCTAATATTTCTACAGTAACTGACCAAGTTTAACATCAATGCAAGTAGATTCCAATGGACATGATGTGTATTTTTACGTTAATTTTTATTCAAAACTGGTACATTACAATTTCATCAGTTTATGCACATCATAGGATATACATTTCATAAAAAATTTAGCAAATTTATAGGCATTTGTTTCACTTTCAATCACTTCCTGCTTCAAAACACATGTATTCCTCCATATTTCTTGACTGGTCTTTGCATGAGAATTCTTTCCGAACACATTATTTTCGATTTCCATAATCACTTTTGAAGCAAACTTCACACACTCTTCATGATAAATCAAAACACTAATATTACCATTAGATGTATAACTGGTTGGAATGAATGAATATATATCAATATAAGATTTATTGTATATTTTCAGATATCAATTCAATCCATTATTTAAAGTTGGAACCAGTTATATTATTTATTCACAGTATGGTGTATTCATGCTTAATCTCTATATACATGGACACAGGGTACACCACTTTGTACCCCCAATACAAATTTTACGTCTTCAGTATATTGCTCACAGAAATGGTGGTAGAAATACTCATGTCACCTGATCTACATATAGATTTTATCACAGTAATATTCTGGACAAAAAATGTAAAGGTCACACTTATGATTGTACCAAAGACTAAATGGAAAGCGATCATGGATTACTAAAAACATCCTTGTCCAGGTTGCCTAATGCTCTCAAATGTCAATCCTATTGGTTACTACATATTTGTTTCTTCCTAAGATTATATATTCAAACTCAACCCTGGTGAAAATGTCTACTCCTATCACTCACTTAATACTTTGGCTGATTTCATAATGTCTCTATTGATATCTGCTTTTCTACATATTTTCCCAATTTCATCATAGTGACTGACTCTTCATATGTGCTAACATTTACATTCACTCTCTATCCGAAACCCTATAGCTAAAGAATTTTTAGTCCCAATCCTACACTCACTCTTCTTCCTAAACCTACCGACTATCTTCCTAATTCTACTGACTATCCCTTTGGATTGGATGTTCTCTTCTACATTCAAACATCCAAGGTACAAGGTCCTATGCCATTGTATATCAAATTGTCTGAGACATCTTTGCAGAATATAATTCAAAACTAAGTATCCCAATTAAGGGCCCAATGCCCTTCTGGGCTTCAAATCATACCTAGATTTCTGTTTTCATACTTATATTTCACCTCGATATTCTTGTAAATATCGCAGGTTCCCAATACCATTATTTATCACACAGAATGATTGCTAACCCAAATCGAACCTGTTATTAAGCCTAAACATACACTGTTTCCTCAATCTCATTTTACAGAAGAGCAGGGATAGAGTCGTTCTTACAATACAGGAAAGTAGGGGACATTCCACCTGCTGAGAACCTCAAAGGTCCATTCAGAAATGATACCTGGAGAAGATGTAGGCAGCTATGAAGGACCTGAGAGAGCAAAAGTCATCTTCCATGGCAAACAACCTGGTCAGGATGAAGGGATGTGTCTGAATCAGCCTCTCTCTTTTTATTGTAGAGAAGATGGACCAAACCAGGCCTGTGTGGAGAGCTGCTGCTGGGTGCCTATGGTTGACATACCATTCTACCTTGTGAAAGTGTCACAGGAAGTAGGGGCAGCCTCCATCTCATGGGACACTTGGAAGCAACTGTTAGGACAAAGTGGTTGCCAAGGCAGTGACCTCATTCAGTTCCAAAGAAAGTGATATACCTCATTTCCTTGGTGATGGAACTCTCTGAACTTTGTATCCAAGAATCCAGGCACCCCGAGGCAGCCCCAGTCCCAGTGGACTCACTTGTTTGGATTTACCAAGGACAGAGTCAGTCTTTCTTGGTACCTACCGATGTGAGGATGGCCAAATGCCAGGAGAGCTCTGAAGAGGGACCTTTCCAGAAGAAGCAGGTAGTGGCTCACCCCTTTTTCTTGACAACTTCACAGAGTTGGCCAAGGAAACCAGATCTGAGAGAGGTCAGGCCATGTTCTGAGAATAGGTAGGAAAGTTGGTTTGTTTGGTTTGGAGTGGATTGTTTTTAGTAAGTCGTTTGACCAGGCCAGTGTTTCTATGTCTGTGTATCCCACTGTGTCCATTGTTGTAGACATTAGAAAAGAGAATGCATTAATGGATGCGTCCAGTCTACTATAAATCTTCCCATAATTCAACCTGCCCAATTTATGAATGGACTGCAGCTTGTCTTATCGAGAGGCAACACATTCTATCTTCCTAAGTTCCTGTTTTCTTCCTGAATTCTGGCCACTCTCCAGAATAGGCTCATGGTTTTGTGTCCAAGATATGCACCACTACAAGCTCTGTGACATGGCCATGTACTGGATAGCGGAAGAGAATGGCCAGCCTTTCAGAAAACTCAGATATCAGTGTGAACAGAAATGTCTCAGTGGAAAAACCCCGCTTTGGGCCTTTTGCTTACCTATTGTTCTGTTGCACTGAATGTCAGGAAAGACTTGGTCTCAGGCCACCCCTTTGTGAAGCCTGAAGAAAGAGTTTTCAAATGGAAATGAATGGGCATCACCTGTGGCTCTTTGCTTAATTGCTTTGTAAAGGGATGTGGCTGAATTAGCCTCTTGGCCTGTGTGTGGCTGTGTCTTACATTCTCAGCACCTGATGGATCCAAAGAATGATCCCATGTGTGCATCAAAACCATAATGGCAAAAAGATCAGTCATTGTGGATGAAGTCTCTTGCCTTCCTCTGTTAGGTTCCTGACCTCTGTCAAGTGAGAAAATGGATTCTTTGGGTCAAAAGAGTTCCTCAAAGCCCTGCAGAGGTGCTTGGGGTTTCGCATGACTCCAAATCACAAAGAATCTATACCTGAAAATTAGTAGGCCTCAAATTGGAGAAACAGAGCATTATTAATGACAGGTTTATTTGATCACTCCTGGTTCACAGGAAGGGTGTCCAGGCCACCCTGACTTTAGGCAAATGAGGGGCAAGTGAGCTTATTTTGGACACTTTCTTGGGCTTCGCCCCTCATGAAAATCTTCAGCCAGACATTATGATGAATGACAATATGTAAGAAGATGAGGGCCATGTGGGAGTCTTTTCGTTTTAATTTTGGTCATTTGTGTGGCGGTTGGAAGAAATGACTGGGTCCACCTGGGCTTGAACTCTGGTGTGATTCCCCTTAGAGACTGAGTTGTGGAACTGACCTTAGAGAAGTATTGCATTGAATTTTGTTGGGATTTTAGGAGGCCACACATAAGAGTCACCCTTGGAACTGAGATCTAGGCCCAGGGTTGCTTTCCACAGATTTTTCAATTTCTGAAAGAAGTGACCTCACCTCACTTCCTTGGTGATGGAACTCTCTGATCTTGGGATCCAGGAATTCAGGCAAAAAAGCCAGGGCCAGTTCCAGTCCGAGTGGTCTCATTTGTTTGGATTTACCCAGGACAGAGTCAGTCTTTCTTGGTACCTACTCATGTGAGGATGGCTAAATGGCAGGAAATCTCTGAAGAGGGTCCTTTCCTGAGAAAACAGGTAGTGGCTCACAGCTGGCTCCTGAAAATTAAATAGAGTTGGCCATGGAGTCCAAATCTGAGACAAGAGTGGCCATTTCGGGGGAACATAGTATGGCCCATAAGTCAGAGGACACTCAAGATAGTCAAAGACCTACTTGGCAGAAGGAGGTGCCTTTGTAGGTTTGGTTGTGGTTTTGTGGTTTTGTCTCATGTTCTGAAAATAGGCAGGGAAGTCGGTTTGTTTGGTTTGGAGTGAACTGTTTCTAGTAAGTCGTTTGGCAAGGCGTGTGTTTCTATGTCTGTGTATCCCACTGTTATCTATGGTTGTAGACATTAGAAAAGATATTGGATCAATGGATATGTCCTGTTTAGTAGAAAGCTTCCCAGAATTCATCCTGCACAATTTATGAATGGACTGCGGCTTGCCTTATCAATTGGCTACACCTGCTATCTTCCTAAGTTCCACTTTTCTTCCTGAATTCTGGACACTCTCTAGAATAGGCTCATGTTTTTTTGTGCAAGATATATACCACCTCCAAGCTCTGTGACATGGCCATGTACTGGATAGCTGAAGGGAATGGCGAGCATCACAGAAAACTCAGAAATCACTATGACCATTAAAGACTCAGTGGAGAAACCCTGCTTTGGGCCTTTTGGTTACCTATTGTTCTGTTGCCCTAAATGTCAGGAAGGTCTTTGCCTTAGGCCACCCCTTTGTGAAGCCTGAAGAAAAGAGTTTTCAAAAGGAAATGAATGGCAATCACCTGTGGCTCTTTGCTTAATTGCTTTGAAAAAGATGTGTCTCATTCAGACCATTGGCCCTGTGTGAGGCTGTTGCTTAGTTTCTCATTGCCTGATGGATCTAAAGAAAGATTCCATGTGTACATCCAAAACCAAAGTGGCAAAAAGAGCAGTCATTGTGGATGAAGTCTCTCGTCTTCCTCTGTAAGGTTCGTGACCTCCATCAAGTGAGAATAGGGATCCTTTGTCTCAAATGAGTTCCTCAAAGCCCTGCAGATTCTATCCCATAGGTGCTTGGGTTTTATCATGACTCCAGTTCACATAAAGAATCTAAAACCCACACTCAGTAGTCCTCAAATTGGAGAAGCTGAGCAGTATTAATGGCAGGCCTATTTGATCACATCTTGTTCACAGGAAGTGTGTACAGCCACCCTCAGTTTAGTCAAATTAAGGGGCACGGGAGCTTATTTTTGACACTGGCTTGGGCGGAGCCCCTTATGGAATCCTCCAGCCAGAAGTTATGATGAGTGTCTATATGGAAGAAAATGTGGGTCATGTGGGAGTGTTTTGGTTTTAATTGTGGTCATTTGGGTGGTGGTTGGAAGTGACGACTGGGTCCACCTGGGCTTGAACTCTGGTGTGATTCCCCTTAGATACTGAGTTGAGGTACTGACCTCAGAGAAGTATTGCCATGAATTGAGTTGGGATTTTAGGAGGCCACGCATGAGATTTGCCCTTGGAAACTGAGATCTAGGCCCAGGTTGGCTTTGCACAGAGCACTTGGAATCTCAGCCAGGGTATCACATAGTTTTATTCTGAAAGACTTAGCAGCCATAGTTGAGAGTCAAAACACACATGGACCTCACATTGTAGACCTCAATGTGCCTAGCATCATGTGATCATTGGCCACTCTTTAGGAAGCCATGCTTATGAGAGTTCTCCAGAGCTTTCATTGAAATGAGCATCCTCACCATTTAATGGTTCCTGAATGAAGTGAAACCCACAGTGCCTTCAACTTCATCCTTGAAAAATGGCTAGATAAATACCGTGAAATTTTTTTAAATTTCCATGACCAGGTGGCACTGGAGAACCTTTGGATATCCTGTTGCTGACTATGAGTATACCAGACAGTGCCTGATGGACTGGGTTTCCAGAAAATGGTGTAGAGCAGAAATGCCAGTAATTTGGAGCCTGCTGAGTAGTGGGCATAGAGCTGCAGTCAGCAGGTGTGTGATAAATCATCTGTGGTGGAGCCATGTGGATCTTCCATTGGCTTCCAAATTGCTTGTGACTGACATGGTGCAGCAAGCAGACCCTTATATGTAAAGGCGTATTTTTATTTGTAGAGGTTTTAGGGCAATGTTCAGAATCACGTTGCTATGGTCAAGAGGCAAGCTATTTGGGATAGAACCTTGGTGGGTGCATTCTCCTGCAGACCCTGACCCACCACACGTGAGAAACTCCCTCCAACACTTTGTCCCAGGTGGACTCCTTGTATTTTGTGAAGCAAATACCAAACTACCAGTGCAGCAGCAAGAAACACCACAAAATGTGGAGGATGACCAAATGGCTTCACAGTCCACACGGGGAGACACTTAGCCCCCAGTGACCACAGTTTACCTACAAAGATTGAATTCAGCACTGCTGACTCATGTTCATTGGAACATAAGAAACCATGTCCTCCAGGTCACATAGATCCAGACCCAGCTTTGATGCTCTCATTACAAAGGAATCTAAAGCTCCTGACAACAACATATATTTCAAGTGCCCAACCTCAGTGGCAGTTTCTGAAGAAGTCTTTAGGCCAGCAGAGCTCCATATTTGTGGAGTGTTTACCCTGTCCCTTACTTTAGTAAACTACTCTACCACCTCCAATGTTGTGAACTTTTGAGCATATTAAATTCCAGCTATGTATTCCCAGATTTTCTAACTCTTCTCCTCTAATGATGTATTACTTGGGGCGAGGGTAATGTCAAGGCATTGTTCTGGAAGAGAGTGAAATATATCTCCATGTGTTTTTTTTTTCAATTATTTTATTTCATATTATTTTTTTATTTTTTTAATTGGGTGTTCAAAACATTACAAAGCTCTTGACATATTATATTTCATACATTAGATTCAAGTGGGTTATGAACTCCCATTTTTATCCCAAATACGGATTGCAGAATCATATGTGTTACACATCTGCATTTTTATAATGCCCTATTAGTAACTGTTGTATTCTGCTACATTTTCTATCCTCTAGTATCCCCACTCCCCTCCCATCTTCTCTCTCTACCCCATCTACTGTAATACATTTATATCTTTGTTAATTTTCCCATTCCCCTCACAACCTCTTATATGTAATTTTGTGTAACAATGAGGGTCTCCCTCCATTACCATGCAATTTCCTTTATCTCTCTCTTTCCGACCCCCACCTCATGTCTCTGTTTAATGTTGATCTTTTCTTCCTGCTCTTCCTCCCTGCTCTGTTATTAGTTGCTCTCATTATATCAAAGAAGACATTTTTATTTGTTTTTTAGGGTTTGGCTAGCTTCACTAAGCATAATCTGCTCTAGTGCCATCCATTTCCCTGCAAATTCAATGATTTTGTCATTTTTTAATGATGCATAATACTCAATGGTGTATAAATGCCACATTTTTTTATCCATTCATCTACTGAAGGGCATCTGGGTTGATTCCACAGTCTAGCAATTTTGAATGGTGATGCTATGAACATCAATGTGGCAGTATCCCTGTAATATGCTCTTTTAAGGTCTTCAGGGAATAGTCTGAGAAGGGCAATAGCTGGGTCAAATGGTGGTTCCATTCCCAGCTTTCCCAGGATTCTCCATACTGCTTTTCAAATTTGGCACAACAGTTTGCAGTCCCACTAGCAATGTACAAGAGTACCCTATTCTCCACATCCTCGCCAGCACTTGTTGTTTGACTTCATAATGGCTGCCAATCTTACTAGAGTAGGATGGTTTCTTAGGGTGATTTTAATTTGCATTTCTCTGACTGCTAGAGATGGTGAGCATTTTTTCATTTACTTACTGATTGATTGTATGTCCTCCTCTGAGTAGTGTCGGTTCAGGTCCATGGCCCATTTTTTGATTGGGTTATTTATCATCTTATTGTCTAATTTTTTGAGTTCTTGGTATATTCTGGATATTAGGGCTCTATCTGAAGTGTAAGGAGTAAAAATTTGTTCCCATAATTTAGGCTCCCTATTTACCTCTCTCATTTTTTATCCTGCTGAGAAAAAACTTTTCAGTTTAAGTAAGTCCCATTTGATGATTCTTTTTATTAACTCTTCTGCTATGGGTGTCCTGTTAAGGAATTTGGAGCCCGGCCCCACATTATGTAGATCGGAGCCAACTTTTTCTTGTATCAGATGCAGAGTCTCTTATTTGATATCTAGCTCCTTGATCCACTTTGAGTTAACTTTTGTGCATGGCAAGAGGAGGGGATTCGGTTTCATTTTGTTGCATATGGATTTCCATTTTTTACAACACCATTTGTTGAAGATGCTATATTTCCTCCATTGCATGCTTTTAGCTCCTTTATCAAATATAGCATAGTTGTAGCTTTGTGAATTAGTCTTTGTGTCCTCTATTCTGTACCATTGGTTAACCTGCCAGTTTTGGTACCAGTGCCATGCTGTTTTTGTTAATATTGCTCTGTAGTATAGTTTTAAGTCCGGTATCGCTATACCGCCTGATTCACACTTCCTGCTAGAATTGCTTTTGCTATTCTGGGTCTTATATTTTTCCATATGAATTCCATGATTGCTTTATCTATTTCTACAAGAAATGCCATTGGGATTTTAATTGGCATTGCATTGAACCTATAGAAAACTTTTGGTAATTTCGACATTTTGATGATGTTAGTTCTGCCTATCCAGGAACAGGGTATATTTTTCCATCTTCTAAGATTTTCTTCTACTTCTCTTTTTAGGGTTCTGTAGTTTTCATTGTATAAGTCTTTCACCTTTTTTGTTTGGTTGATTTTCAAGTATTTAATTTTTTTGAGGGTATTGTGAATGGAGTGTTTTTCCTCATTTCTGTTTCAGGAGGTTTGTCGCTGATATACAGAAATGCCTTTGATTTATGCCTTTTGATTGTATATCCTGCCACATTGCTGAATTCATTTATTAGTTCTAGTAGTTCTTTTGTAGACCCTTTTGGGTCTTCTATGTATAGAATCATGTCACCAGGAAATAGTGATAATTTTCGTTCTTATTTTCCTATTTTTATGCCTTTGATTTCTTTCGTCTGTCTAATTGCTCTGGCCAGTGTTTTGAGAACTATATTGAATAGAAGTGGTGACAGAGGGCATCCCTGTCTTGTTCCAGATTTTAGAGGGAATGCCTTCAATTTTTCTCCATTCATAATGATGCTAGCCTGAGACTTAGCATAGATAGCTTTTACAATGTCGAGGTTAGTTCCTGATATCCCTATTTTTCTAATGTTTTGAACATAAAGGGATGCTGTACTTTGTCAAATGCTTTTTCTGCATCTATCGAGATGATCATATGGTTCTTATCTTTAAGTCTATTGATGTGATGAATAACATTTATTGATTTTCTTATATTGAACCATCGTTGCATACCAGGGATGAATCCTACTTGATCCTGGTGAACAATTTTTTTGATTTGCCTTTGTATTTGATTAGGCAGATTTTTATTGAGGATTCTTGCATCTAGGTTAATCAGATATATTGGTCAGTAGTTCTCTTTATTTGAGGTGTCTTTTTCTGGTTTTGGAATTAGGGTGATGTTGGCCTCATAAAATGAATTTGGCAGAGCTCCCTCTTTTTCTATTTCCTGAAATAACTTGAAAAGTATTGGTATTAATTCTTCTTTAAAGGTTTTGTAAAACTCCGCTGTATAGCCATCCGTTCCTGGGCTTTTCTTGGTTGGTAGTCTTTTGATTGCTTCTTCTATTTCACCCATTGATATTGGTCGGTTTAAATTGTGTGTGTCCTCCTGACTCAGTTTGGGCAAATCATATGACTTAAGAAATTTATCGATGTCTTCACTATTTTCTATTTTATTGGAATAATGGTTTTCAAAATAATTTCTAATTGTCTTCTGTATTTCTGTAGCATCTGTTGTGATGTTGCCTTTTTCATCCCATATGTTAGTAATTTGAGTTCTTTCTATTCTTTTCGTCTTTAGCATGGCTAAGGGTCTGTTGATCTTATTTATTTTTTCGAAGAAGCAACTTTTAGTTTTGTTAATTTTTTCAATAGTTTCTTTTGTTTCAATTTCGTTGATTTCCACTCTGATTTTAATAATTTCTTGCCTTCTGCTAAATTTGCTGTTGTTTTGCTCTTCCTTTTCTAGGGGTTTGAGATGAAGTGTGAGCTCACTTATTTGTTGGTTTTTCCTTTTTTTTCAGGAATGACCTCCAGGCGATGAATTTCCCTCTTAAAACTGCTTTCATTGTGTCCCATAGATTCCGATATGTTGTGTCTATAATTACATTTATCTCTAAGAATTTTTTGATTTCCTCCTTTATGTCTTCTGTAACCCATTGATCATTCAGTAACATATTGTTCATTTTCCATGTGATGTAGAATTTTTCCTTCCTTCTTTTATCATTGATTTCCAGTTTCATTCCATTATGATCAGATAAAATGCATGTTATTATCTCCACACCTTTATATTTACTGAGGGTTGCCCTATGGCATCATATATGGTCTTTTTTTGAGAAGGATCCATGTGCTGCTGAGAAAAAAGTATATCCACTTGATGATGGTTGATATATTCTATATAAGTCAGTTACATGTTGGTTATTGATTGTGATATTGAGTTCTATACTTTCTTTATTCAACTTTTGTTTGGAGGATCTGTCCAATGGTGATAGATGTGTGTTGAAGTCACCCAAATTATTGTGTTGAGGTCTATTTCATTTTGGAGCTTGAGGAGAATTTGTTTCATGAACATCGTAGCACCATTATTTAGTGCATAAATATTGATAATTGTTATGTCTTGTTGGTGAATGGTTCCTTTTAACAGTATATAATGTCCTTCCTTATCCCTTTTGATTAACTTAGTCTTGAAGTCGATTTTATTTGATATGAGGATGTCCACCCCTGCTTGCTTATGAGGATAAGTGTGCATGGTGTATTTTTTCCCAACCTTTCACCTTCAGCCTGTGTGTCTTTGCATTTCAGATGTGTCTCCAGGAGGCAACATATTGTTGGATTTGTTTATTTAATCCAAGTTACCAGCCTATGTCGCTTTATTGGAGAGTTGAAGCCATTTACATTCAGAGTTACTATTGATGTATGGTTTGTACTGCCAACCATGTTTGATTATTTATCTTTTTTTAAATTTAGTTTGTTTCTCTATGATAAGCTTTCACCCTGCCTCTGTCATTACCAAGGTACTTCCCACTGATGGTTTTGGTTGTTGTTTTTCATTTCTTTCTTGTGTACTGTTTTTCTCAAGACGCTTTGTAAAGCTTGTTTTCTGGCTTCAAATTCTTTTAGCTTTTGTTTATCATGAAAGATTCTTATTTTATTGTCGTACCTGATGGTTAATTATGCTGGATACATAATTCTTGGTTGGCATCCATTGTCTTTCAGTGTTTAAAATACGTTTTTCCAGGATCTTCTCGCTTTCAGCATCTGTGATCAAATATCCGTTGTTAATCTTATTGGTTTACCACTGAATGTATTCTGCCTCCATTCTCTTGTAGATTTATTATTTTCTCTTTGTTCTGTATATTGGATATCTTCATAACAATGTGTCTTGGCATTCGTCTACTGTGATTTTGTGTGCTCTTGTCCTGTATGCATCTACAATTTGTATATCCATTTCCTTTTTTATTTCTGGAAAGTTTTCTGTAATTATTTCATTCAGCAGTTTTCTCATTCCCTTGGTTTGAGTCTCTGTACCTTCCTCTATCCTGATGACTCGTAAGTGTGGTTTTATTTATGTTATCCCAAATCACTTGGATGTTTTTCTTGTGATTTTTTTGCCAGCCTTTCTGAGTTAGCTGGACTCGTTTCAAGATGATATATTTTGTCTTCATTATCTGACGTTCTGGCTTCTACTTGCTCCACTCTGTTAGTGATACTCTCAATGGAGTTCTTAATTTGGTTTATCATTTCCTTCATTTCTAGAATTATTGTTTGATTTTTTTTATAATCTCTATCCACTGATAAAGATGCTTAACTTTTTCTTTTATATGTTTATGTAATTCATTTTCAATGTTTTCTTTTACTGTTTGGATTTTCTGTCTCGTATCTTCTTTAAGTTTCCATTCCATCTGTCTAAGGTTTTCCTTGAGTTCTTTATATGACCACTTTTCTGATGAATCCTGGTCCTCCTGAATATTTAGGGTGTTCTTCGTTGTTTGTTCTCCTTTTCTTCCTTGCTTGTTTATGCTGCTCATGTTACTTCTTGTTCTGTTTGACTGCTGAGTTACTGTTTACTCTTATAAATTTATTTGATGCTTGGGAGGAAAGATTTTAGAAGGGAAGGGAAAAAGTCACTAAAGAGAATGAGAGTAGGCAGGTAGAATGCAAGGAATGGGAAATAAGAAAATTGAAAAGAAATGAAATACAATAGAAAAAATAGAAAATAAAGAATGAAAATGATTTTTTTTAAAAAATGATAATGATAATATAAAATTAAAATTAAAATTTTAAAAAATAATAATAACAAAATAGGGGAGGGGAGGGGGGATTGTAGAGGAAAGGAAAGGCAGCAGAATACAACAGTTACTAGTATGGTATTATGTAAAAATGTGGATGTGTAACCCATGTGATTCTGCAATCTCTACTTGGTTTAAAAAAGGGAGTTCATAACTCACTTGAAGCTAATGTATGCTAATGTATGAAATATGATATGTCAAGAGCTTTGTAGGGTTTTGAACAACCAATAAAAAAATAAAATAAAATAAAATTATTTTGCCATTTAAAAAAAAAAAAGAAAATAATTTTGAAGTTTATCTATGATCCAGGGGCAAGTTAAATGAAACAGTTTCCAGTTGTTAAGTCACCAAAAAATTGATTATTTCATGTGTTATTTATTTGCTTTGTAGTATGTTTAAATTTTATTTTTGGAAAGTTTTTAACCTTATTAAATTTGTTTATTTGTTGTGGGGGAAACAATTGTATATAGGTTAAGTATTGTTTATCAAAAATGCTTATAACAAGAAGCATTTCAGATTTTGGATTTTTTTGGAATTATGGAATATTTATACACACATAATCTTGGGGATAAGACTCAAGTGTAAATATGAAATTCATTTATATTTCATACATGCCTTAGACCCATAGCCTGGAGGAAATTTCATACAACATTTTTAGTATACCTGCATTTTGACTGTAAGCTGTCAAATGAAGCCAAGTAGGAAACTTTTCACTTGTCACATTCCAGTACTAAAACACGTTAGATTTGGCATTTTGGATTTGGGATTTGGGGATTAGGGGTGCCCAGTTTCCAGAGAGCAAATTCTATTTTTCTACTAAAGTAAACTCATTTATCATAGTAAGTTGTCCTAAGTTAATTATCTTTGTATCCACAAAATTCCTAAAAGTTATTGTGGTGCCTATATTTCTCCTTAAAATCATATTTCAAACATTTAATCTTGCTTCATTGAATAAAAACAAATCATATTTTAATCTAATTTTTAGATTCTTTAATTAATTTACACAATTGCTGTCTTATTAAAGGTTCTTTCACTTAAAATACATATTTTACATTGATATTAATAATAGATGTTCTGGAATTATCAATAAAATTTTTATACAATAGCTTTTGCTCCCTGTATTTTCAAACACCAGTTAACTTGTGTGTTTGTGTTGCAAACAACTTAGAGCTGATTTTGTATTTTTACTTCAAATGACATTTTCTACACACTTTCATTTATTTTTTATAATTTATTCTTTTTTACTAGTTTTTTTAGTTGTTGATGGATCCTTATTTAATTAATTAATTTATATGCAGTGCTGAGAATCCAACCAGTGCCTCACACATGCTAGACAAGTGCTCTACCACTGAGCCACAACTCTAGCCCACTCCAGTTTATTCTTAAAATTCACATTTTTTTTTTAGTTTATGTATAGGTATTTTTTTATTGGCTCTACACAGCACTGGTATACTATCATATTTCTTTTTTTAATTGGTTCTTTTTATACATAACATTAAGATTATACATAACATTAAGATTCATTTTGGCATAATTATAAAAGCATGAAATATAATTTGCTCTAATTCAGTCCCCAGTACTTCCTCTTTTTCTCCTTTCCTCCCTCTTTCTGTTCCCTTCCCTCCACTCTACTGATCTTTCCGCTATTTACTTTTAGTTTGGGGGGATTGTGCAGGTGTGTGTTGTGTGTATACATAATGGTGAGATCCAATACGTTTTTTTCCCTTTCATTTGTTGTTTTATGGTAATACCGTGTGATTATTTTTATAGTGTTTAAGTTCTTTTATGAGGATTTTGGAAAATAAAAGCAATAAATTTGTGTTCTCAGATGGTCATCATGAACCGGAAAAAAAAATAAAATAAAATAAAAAATTTTAAAACATTTTTTAAAAGTTAAAGAACAGCAACAAAAAAATGAAAATAAAAGAAAACAAAAAAAAAACAAAACAAAAACAAAAAAAAACAAATTAAAATAATAATCATAACAATAAATGCAGTCATAGATTGCAATAAACTTCTTTTCCAGTAGGTAGAGCTGTGCCCACTGGGCCAAGCTTCTCCTTTCAAAAAGTGGGAACCAATCACTGTGCAGCAGCTCTTCCTCCCAGACTGGGTGGGTGTCCAATCCTGAGTGCCTAGGGCCTTCTTTTGTGTTTCCTCAAGCCAGGCCCCACTCACCTGTGACACTCACCACAATACTGGCTACATGCCAGGTCTGCTGCTCCTCGGAGCCCTGTTTTCATGAACGCCTGGGAACACTCTCCCTGTTTGTCTCCCTCAGACCCTAAGTTTGTAGAGCTTAGGCCTGAGAACCCCCAGCGAATTTGCTTGCACTCCGGAAGCCATGCCCCCGGAAGCTGGAGCAAGAGACTTCAGTTTTCAGCACTGGTGGGAGCGGTGGCCTGGAGGTCTGCACCACGAGTCCCGTGCCACTCCTAATTCCCTCGGTCTGGCTATCGCGCTCAAGGGAGAGCTGGGAGGGGCTCTTAAGATTTCCCCACAAGTTCCCAAATTTACAGGAATTTGTTTCACTTTCAATCACTTCCTGCTTCAGGACACATGTATTCTTCCATGTTTCTTGACAGGTCTTTTCATGAGAGTTCTTTCAAGACACATTACTTTCAATTTCCATAATCACTTTTGAAGCAAAACTCACATAAACTTTATGATGAATTATAACTCTGATATTACCATTAGATGTATGACTGGTTGGAATTAATGATTGCATAACGATATAGGATTTCTTATATATTTTCAGATAAAAATTCAATCCATTATTTAAAGTGGAACGAGTTATATTATTTATTCACAGTATGGTCTATTCATGCATTATCTCTATATTCATAGACGCAGTGTACACTTCTTTATACCCCCAATACTAATTTATATCTCTTCAAAATATTGCTCCCTGAAATGTTGGAAGAAATACTCATGTCACCTGATCTACTTATACATTTAATCACAGAAATATTCGGAACACAAAATGCAAAGCTCACACTTATGTTTGTACCAAAGCCTAAAAGGAAAGTAAACATGGATTACTAAAAACATCCATGTCCAGCTTGCCTAATGCTCTCAAATATCAATCCTATTGGTGACTACATATTTGTTTCTTCTTAAGATTATATATTCAAACTCAACCCTACTGAAAATGTCTAATCCTATCCCTCACTTTATACATTGCCTGATTTCATTATGGCTCTGTTTCTATCTGTTTCCTACATATTTTCCCCAGTTCATCATTGTGACTGACTCTTCACATGTGCTGACATTTACATTCACACTCTAATCGATAACCTATTGCTAATAAACGTTTGTTCCTAATCCTATACTCATTCTTTTTCTAAACCTACCGACTATCTTCCTAATCCTACCGACTATCCTTTTTTGACTGGATATTCTCTTCTACATTCAATCAAGCAAGGTACAAGGTCTTATGCCATTGTATATTGATCTATCTGAGACCTCTGTGCAGAATGTAATTTTATTCTAAGTATCACAATCAAGGGTCCAATGCCCTTCTGAGCTTCAAATGTTACCTAGATTTCTAGTTTCACACTTATATTTCACATATATATTCTAGTAAATATCGCAGTTTCAAATACCATTATTCATTCTGCAGGATGATTCCTAAACCAAATCCAACATGTTATTGACCCTAAACATACACTGTTCCCTCAATCTAACTTTACAGAAGAGCAGGTACAGAGTTGGTCTTACAATACAGGAATGCAGGGGATCTTCCACCTGCTGAGAACCTCAAAGGTCCATGCAGACATGATCCCTGGAAAAGAAGTAGGCAGCTATGAAGGAACTGAGAGAGCAAAAGTCATCTTCCATGGCAAACGACCTTGTCAGGATGAAGGGGTGTGTCTGAATCAGCCACTTTCTTCTTAATGTAGAGAAGATGGACCAAACAAGGTCTGTGTGGAGAGCTGTTTCCGTGTGTCTATGGTTGATATACCATTCTAACTTGTGACAGTGTCACAGGAAGTAGGGGCAGCCTCCATCTCATGGGACCCTTGGAAGCAGCTATTAGGACAAAGTGTTTGCCAAGGCATTGACCTCATTCAGTTCCTGAAGGAAGTGACCTACCTTACTTCTTTGGTGATGGAACTCTCTGAACTTGGGATCCAGGAAGCCAGGCATCCAGAGCCAGTCCCAGGCCCAGTACCAGTGGGCTCACTTGTTTTGTTTTACCAATGACAGATTCTGTCTTTCTTGGTACCTACTGATGTGAGGATGGCCAAATATCAGGAGAGCTCTGAAGACGGGCCTTTCCTTAGTAAGTAGGTAGTGACTCACCGCTGGCTCCTAACAACTACACAGAGTTGGCCAAGGAGACCAGATCTGCCACAGTACAGGCCATTTCGGGTGAACATAGTAGGGCCCGCTAGTCAGAGGACACTCTGGATATTCAGAGACTTACTTGGGGGAAGGAGGTGCTTTGTGTTTGTGGGTATGAGTTTGTGGTTTTGTCTCATTTTCTTAGAATAGGTAGGAAAGCTGGTATGTCTGGTTTGCAGTGGACTGTTTCTAGATAGTCTTTTGACAAGGCAAGTGTTTCTATGTCTGTGTATAACACTGTGTCCGTGGTTGTAGACATTAGAAAAGAGAATGCATCAATGAATGTGTCCTGTCTAGTAGAAAGCTTCCCAGCATTCATCCTGCCCAATTTATGACTGCACTGCAGGTTGCCTTATTGATGGGCAACACCTACTATCTTCCTAAGTTTCAGATTTCTTCCTGAATTCTGACCAATCTGCAGAATAGTCTCATGGTTTTGTGTCCAAGATAGGTACCACCCCAAGCTCTGTCACATGGCCATGTACTGAATAGCTGAAGGTAATGGCGAGCTTCTTAGAAAACTCAGATATCAGTGTGACCAGGTAAGTCTCAGTGGAGAAACCATGCTTTGTGCCTTTTGCTTACCTATTTTTCTGTTTCACTGAATGACAGGAAGGTCTTTGCCTCAGGCCACCCCTTTGATAAGCATGAAAAAAACAGTTTTCATATGGAAATAATTTAGCATCACCCGTGGCTCTTTGCTTAATTGCTTTGAATGGGATGTGTCTGAATCAGCCTCTTGGCCCTGTGTGAGGCTGTGGCTTATATTCTCAGCACCTGATGGATATAAAGAAAGATCCCATGTGTGCATCCAAAACTAAAATGGCAAAATTCAGTCATTGTGGATGATGTCTCTCTCCTTCCTCTATTAGGTTGCAGACAATCATCAAGTGAGTATAGGGATCCTTTGGGTCAAATGAGTTTTTCAAAGCCATGCAGAGGTGCTTGGGTTTTCTCATGATTCCACTTCACATAAAGAATCTAAACCCCACAGTCAGTAGGCCTCAAATTGGAGAAGCAGAGTAGTTGTAATGGCAGGCCTATTTGATCACTCCTGGTTCACAGGAATGGTGTCCAGGCCACCCTGACTTTAGGCAAATGAGGGCAAAGGGAGCTTATTTTGGACACTCTCTTGCGCTGGACCCCTCATGGAAATCTCCAGCCAGAGGTTATAATGAGGGTCTATGTGGAAGAAGATGAGGGCCATGTGGGAATGTTTTCGTTTTAATTTTGGTAATTTGTGTGGCAGTTGGAAGGGATGACTGGGTCCCCCTCGGCTTGTACTCTGGTGTAATACTCCTTAGAGACTGAGTTGTAGAACTGACCTCAGAGAAGTATTGCCATGAATTGTGTGGGGATGTTAGGAGGCCACGCATGAGAGTCGCCCTTGGAAACTGAGATCTAGGCCAAGGGTGGCTTTCCACAGAACACTGAGAATCTCAGCCAGGATATCACATGATTTTATTCTGAAAAACTTGGAAGCCATAGTTGAGAGTCAAAACACACATGGACCTCACATTGTAGACCTCAATGGGCCTGGCTTCATGTGACCTTTTGGCCACTATTTGGGATGCCTTGGCTGTGATTGTTCTCCAGAGCTTTCATTGAAATGAGCTTCCTTAACATTTAATGGTTCCTGAATGAATTGAAACCCACAGTGACTACAACTTCTTCCTTGAATAATGGCTAGATAAATACCATGAAATTTTTGAAATTTCAATGACCAGTTGGCACTGGAAAACCTTTGGATGTCCTGATGCTGATCATGAGTATACCAGACAGTGCCTTGATTGACAGGGTTTCATAAAAATGGTGTAGAACAGAGATGCCAGTTAGTTGGTGCCTGCTGATTAGTGGGCCTAGAGCAGTGGTGAGCAGATGTGTGACAAAACATCTGTGGTGAGGCCACGTGGAACTGCCATTGGCGTCCAAATGGCTTGTGACTGATATGGTTTCAGTCAACAGACCCAATAGGTAAAGGCATCTTGTTATATGGAGAGGTTTCAGGGAAATGTTCAGAATCAGGTTGCTATGGTCAAGGGGGAAAGCTATGTGGGATAGAAGCCTGGTTATTGCATTCTCCTGCAAACCCTCACCCACCACACGTGACAGAACTCCCTCCAACAATGTGTCCCAATTGACCTCCTTTATTTCGTGAAGCAAATACCAAACTCCCAGTGCAGCAGCAAGAAACACCACTAAAAGTGGAGGATGAACAAATGTCTTCCCAGTTAGCACAGGGAGAAACTTAGCCCCAGTGTCCACAGTTTAGCTACAAAAAAAGAATTCAGCACTGCTGCCACATGTTCAATGAAAAATAAGAAACCATGTCTTACAGGTCACATATATGCAGAACCAGCTTTGATGGTCTCTCTATAAAAGAACTAAATCTCCTGAAAACAACATGTATTTCAAGTGCCCAACCTCAGAGGCAGTTTCTCAAGAATTTTTTAGGCCAGCAGAGCTCCATGTTTGAGGAGTGTTTACCTTTTGCCTTACTATTTTGAACTCTGCTACCACTTCCAAGGTTGTGAACTCCTGAGCAAATTCCATTCCAGATATGTATTCACAGATTTTCTAACTCTTCTCCTCTAACTGTATCTTACTTTGGTAAAAGATAATGTCAAGGCATTGTTCTGGATGAGACTGGGAAGATTTTGGGGTAGCACATATTTGCATAGACATTGGATTCATTTTTCAATTTCCCTTTAAAACACTGAATCTCTAACCCTAACCAATTCCAAACTAGACTCTGACTACTAATTCTAATATGATGGAGAAAAATAACAAAAAACAGAAAAGAAGTACAAGCAGTTCAGAGGAGGCAAGGTGTATACTTGGACTTGCCTTTTGCATAATATAGGGTAGGAGTTATAAATCTTGCAAATTTTTTTTGAAATAGTTCTCCATGTGTTTTTAAAGTTAACAAATATGTGTATTCCTTTCTCCCTTTCTCTGTAGCCTATTAAGCACATGTATTTTTATATGCACATATAGAATTCTACCTGGTACCACACGTACATTCTTGTGAGGTGGTTGACTTGGCAGATACAAATTGTGAGAAGAGATCACTCCTCGTAAATGCTATTGGAACTGAAATTTCAAACTATGGGTGAACTTTCTAGTTGAACAACATTATACATAAATCCATGTTCAGTATAATGAATATTTTTGGATCTGTGGATGATATATATTTCATGATGGATTTTGATTGGCATATATATTGTTAGTTTTTAATGTCTCTCTCTCTGTCTCTCTCTCTCTCTCTCTCTCTCTCTCTCTCTCTCTATATATATATATATATATATATATATATATATATATATACTCTCCAGATATTTCAAAATATGTAATATATGTGACTTATTATACACGCCCTAAATTCATTCATATTCATTTATGTGGATTTATAATCAACTTTTCACAAGATTATTTTCCAAACTATTCATCCACCTGAAATTCATATTTGTTTCCTAGTACTGACAACTAACTTCAGTGAATGGTGTATACAAATCCTAATATTTCTACAGTAACTGACCCAGTTTAACATCAATGCAAGTAGATTCCTATTGGACATGATATGTATTTTGACGTTCATATTTATTCAACAGTGGGACATTATTATTTCTTCAGTTTATGCACATCATAATATATGTATTTCATCCAAAAGTTCAAAAATATATAGGAATTTGTTTCACTTTCAATCACTTCCTGCTTCTGAAAACATGTATTCCTCCATGTTTCTTTACTGCTCTTTTCATGAGACTTCTTTCCAAACACATTATTTTCGATTTCCATAATCAATTTTGAAGCAAAACTCACACACTCTTCATGAAAATCCTAATACTAATATTATCATTGATGTATAACTGGTTGTAATGAATGTCTGTATATCAATATTTGATTTCCTGTATTTTTTCAGATATCAATTCAATCCATTATTTATAGTGGAATGAGTATAGGTTTTATTCAGAGTATGTTCCATTCATGCATTATCTGTATATTCATAGAAACAGGGTACACCTGTTTGTACCCCCAATACTAATTTATACATCTTCAAAATATTGCTCCCAGAAATGGTGGAAGATATACTCATGTCACCTGATCTACATATATATTTTATTACAGTAATATTATGGACACAAAATGCAAAGGTCACACTTATGATTGTACCAAAGGCTAAATGGAAAGTGAGCATGGATTAGTAATAACATCCATGTCCAGGTTGCCTAATGCTCTCAAATGTCAATCCAATTGGTGACTACATATTTGTTTCTTGCTAAGATTATATATTCAACCTCAACCCTGTTGAAAATGTCTAATCCTATAACTCACATTATACTTTGCCTGATTTCCTTTTGTCTCAATTGATATTTACTTTCCTAAATATTTTCCCCAGTTCATCATTGTGAATGACTCTTCACATGTGCTGACATTTACATTCACTCTCTACCCGAAACACTATTGCTAAAAAAGTTTTTGTCCAAATCCTATACTCACTCTTCTTTCTAAACCTACTGACTATCTTCCTAATCCTATCGACTATCCCTTTTTGACTGCATGTTCTCTTCGACATTCAATCATCCAAGGTAAAGGTCCTATGCCATTGTATAGCGATTAATCAGAGACATCTGTGCAGAACATAATTCAAAGCTAAGTATCCTACCCAAGGGCCGAATACACTTCTGGGCTTCAAAACTTACATAGATTTGGGTTTTCAAACTTATATTTCACCTATATATTCTTTTAAATTTCGCAGGTTCCCAATAACATTATTCATCCCGCAGAATGATTCCCAACCGAATTCGAACCTGTTATTAACCCTAACCATACGCTGTTCCCTCAATCTACCTTTACAGAGGAGCAGGGATAGAGTAGATCTTACAATACAGGAATGTAGGGGATCTTCCACCTGCTGAGAACCTCAAAGGTCAATGCAGAAATGATCCTTGGAGAAGTTGTAGGCAGCTATGTAGTACCAAAGAGAGCAAAAGTCTTCTGACATGGTAAAGAACCTGGACAGGATGAAAGGATGTGTCTGAATCAGCCTCTCTCTTCTTAATGTAGAGAAGATGGACCAAAGCAGGCCTGTATGGAGAGAAGTTCCCCGGTGCATATGGTTGATATACCATTCTAACTTGTGACAGTGTCACAGAAAGTAGGAACAGCCTCCATCTCATGAGACCCTTGGCAGCAACTGTTAGGACAAAGTGGTTGCCAAGGCAGTGACCTCATTCATTTCATGAAGAAAGTGACTTCACCTAACTTACTTGGTGATGGAACTCTCTGAACTTGGGATTCAGGAAGCCAGGCATCCAGAGCCAGTCCCAGTAACAGTCCTAGTGGGATCACATGTTTGGTTTTACCAAGGGCAGAGAGAGTCTTTTTTGGTACCTACTGATGTGAGAATGGCCAAATGCCAGGACAGCTCTGAAGAGGGTCCTTTCCTAAGAAAACAGGTAGTTGGTCATCGCTGGCTCCTGACAACTTCACAGATTTGGCCACGGAGACCAGATCTGAGATAGGGCAGGCCAGTTCAGGGTAACAATATGGTCCACAGTCAGAGGACACTCCGGATTGTCACAGACATATTGGGGGAAGGAAGTGCCTTTGTGGGTGTGGGTGTGAGTTTGTGGTTTTGTCTCATGTTCTGAGAATAGGTAGGAAAGGCGATTTGTTTGGTTTGGAGTGGACTGCTTCTAAAAAGTCGTTTGACAAGGTGAGTGTTTCTATATCTGTGTATCTCACTGTGTCCGTGGTTGTAGACATAAGAAAAGAGAATGCATCAATGGATATGTCCTGTCTAGAAGAAAGTTTTCCATCATTCATCCTACCCAATTTATGACTGGACTGCAGGTTGCTTTATGGATGGGCAACCCCTACTATCTTCCTAAGTTCCTGTTTTCTTCCTAAATTTTGGCCACTACCCAGAATAGGCTCATGATTTTGTGTCCAAGATATGTAACACCTCCAAGCTCTGTGACATGGCCATGTACTGGATAGCTGAATGGAATGGCGAGCATCTCAGGAAACTCAGATATCAGTGTGACCAGGAAAGTCTCAGTGGAGAAACACTGTTTTGGGCCTTCTGCTTACCTATTTTTCTGTTGCCCTGAATGTCAGGAAGGTCCTTACCTCAGGCCACTCGTTTTTGAAGCCTGAAGTAAACAGTTTTTAAATGCAAATGAATGGGCATCACCTGTGGTGCTTTGCTTAATTGCTTTCGAAAGGGATGTGTCTGAATCAGCTGCTTGCCTCTGGGTCAGGCTATGGATTAGATTCTCAGCACCTGATGGATATAAAGAAAGTTCCCATGTGTGTATTGAAAACGAAAATGGTAAAAATATCAGTCATTGTGGATGAAGTTTCTTGCCTTCCTCTGTTAGGTTCCTAACCTCCATCAAGTGAGAATAGGATCCTCTGGGTCAAATGAGTTTTTTGAACTCCTGCAGAAGTGCTTGGGTTCTCCCATGATGCCAAATCACATAAAGAATCTATACCTGACAGTCAGTTGGCCTCAAATTGGAGAAGCAGAGCAGTATTAAAGGCAGGCCTATTTGATCACTCCTGGTTCACAGGAAGGGTGTCAAGGCCACACTCACTTTAGGCAAATGACGGGCAAGGGTGCATATTTTGGACATTGCCTTGGGCTGCGCTCCTCATGGAAACCTCCAGCAAGAGTTTATGATGAGTGTCTATATGGAAGAAGATGAGGGTCATGTGGGAATGTTTTGGTTTCAATTGTGGTCATTTGTGTGGCGGTTGGAAGAGATGACTGGGTCCACATGGGCTTGAACTCGGGTGTGATTCTCCTTCGAGACTGAATTCTGGAACTGACCTCAGAGAAGTATTGCCATTAATTGTGTTGGGATTGTAGGAGGCCACGCATGAGAGTCACCCTTGAAACCTGAGATTGGGCCCTGGGTGGCTTTCCACAGAGCACTGAGAATCTCAACCAGGATATCACATGATTTTATTCTGAAAGACTTGGCAGCCATAGTTAAGAGTCAAAACACACATGGACCTCACATTTTAGACCTCAATGGGCCTGTCTGCATATGACATTTTGACCACTCTTTGGAAAGCCTTGCCTGTGAGAGTTCTCCAGAGCTTTCATTGAAATGAGCTTCCTCACCATTTAATGGTTCTTGGATGAATGGAAACCCCAAAGTGCCTCCAACTTCATTCTTGAACAATGGATAGATAAATACCATGAAATTTTTGAAATTCCCAATGACCAGGTGGCACTGGAGAACCATTGGATGTCCTATTGCTGCTCATGAGTGTACCAGACAGTGCCTTGATTGACTGGAGTTCTTGAAAATGGTGTGGAACACAGATGCCAGTAAGTTGGAGCCTGCTGAGTAGTGGGCCTAGAGCAGTGGTGTGCAGTTGTCTGATAATATATTTGTGGTGTGGCCATGTGGGTGTGTCATTGGCTTCCAAATGGCTTGTGACTGACTTGGTGCAGCCAGCAGAAAATTATATGAAAAGGCATCTGGTTATATGGACAGGTTTCAGGGCAATGTTCAGAATCAGGTTGCTATGGTCAAGGGAGCAAGAAATGTGGGATAGAAGCCTGGTTGGTGAATTCTCCTGAAGACCCTGACCCACCACACCTTACAGGACTCCCATCAGCACTGTGACCCATTTGAAATCCTTGTATGTTGTGAAGCAAATACAAAACACCCAGTGCAGCAGCAAGAAACACCACGAAAATTGGAGAATGACCAAATGGCTTCAAAGTCCACACAGGGAGACACTTAGCCCCCAGTGGCCACAGTTTATCTACAAAGAGAGAATTCATCACTGCTTCCTCATGTTCATTAGAAAATAAGAAACCATATCCTCCAGGTCACATAGATGCAGACCCAGCTTTGATGGTCTCCGTACACAGGGAGCTAAAGCTCCTGACAACAACATATTCTTCAAATGTGCAACCTCAGAGGCAGTTTCTCAAGAAGTCTTAATGCCAGCATAGCTCCATGTTTGTGGAGTGTTTACACTGTCCCTTACTTTTGGAAACTCCTCTACCACCTCCAAGGTTGTGAACTCCTGAACATTTTCCATTCCAGGTATGTATTCACAGATTTTCTAACTCTTCTTCTCTAATTGTGTCTTACTAGGGGCGAAGATATTGTCAAGGCATTGTTCTGGATGATAGTGGGAATTTTTTGTAGCACATATTTGCATACACATTGGATTTATTTTCCTATTTTCCATTTGAAATACTGAATAACTGACACTAACCCATACCCTAATAGACTCTTACTACTAATCCTAATATGATGGAGTAAAATAACCCAAACAGAATAGAAATGCAAGCATTTCAGAGGAGGCATGGTGTATAGTTAGACTTGGCTTTTGCATGATAAAGTGTAGGTGTTATAATTCAAGTTAATTTTTAATTGAAATAGTTCCATGGGTACTTAAAGTAAACAAATATGTGAATTCCTCTCTCCCTTTCTCTGTAGCCTATTCAGCACATGTATTTTTATATGCACATATAGAATTCTACCTGGTACCACAGGTACACTCTTGTGAGGTGGCTGACTTGGCAGATAGAAATTGTGAGAATAGATCACTCTGCCTAAACGCTGTTGAAACTGAAATTTCAAACTATGGGTGAGCTTCCTAGTTGAACAACATTATACCTAAATCCATGTTCAGTAAAATGAATATTTTTGGATCTGTGGATGATATATATTTCATGGTGAATTTCGATTGGCAAATGTATTGCTAATTTTTAATGTCTCTGTGTGTGTGTGTGTGTGTGTGTGTGTGTGTGTGTGTGTGTATATATATATATATATATATACACACACACACACTAAATTTTTTTAAAATATAAAATATATGTGTCTTATTATACACTCCCTAAATTCATTCATATTCATGTATGTGGATTTAGAGTTAACATTTCACAAGATTATTCACGGAAATATTCATCCACCTGAAATACATATTTTTTTCCTAGAAATGAAAAATAACTTCAGTGAATGGTGGATACAAATCCTAATATTTCTACAATAATTGATCCAGTTTGTCATCAATGCAAGTAGATTCCTATGGGACATGATGTGTATTTTGATGTTCATTCTTATTCACCACTGGTATGTTACAATTTCTTCAGTTTATGCACATTATAGGATATATATTTCATCCATACGTTAGCAAAATTATAGGCATTTTTTTCACTTTCAATCATTTTCTGCTTTAGAACACATGTAATCCTCCATGTTTCTTGACTGGTTTTTTCATGAGACTTCATTCCAAACATATTATTTTCGATTTCCATAATCAAATTTGAAGCAAAACTCACACACCCTTCATGATAAACTATAACCCTAATATTACTATTAGATGTATAACTGGTTGGAATGAATGATTGTATATCAATATAAGATTTCTTATATATTTTCAGATATCAAATCAATCCATTATTTAAAGTGGAACCAGTTATATTATTTATTCACACTATTGTCTATTCATGCATTGTCTCTATATTCATAGACACAGAGTACACCTCTTTGTAAACCCAATACTAATTTATACGTCTTCAAAATTTTGCTCCCAGTAATGGTGGAAGAAATACTCATGTCATCTGATCTACATATACATTTTATCAGAGTAATATTCTGGACACAAAAAGAAATGGTCACACTTATGTTTGCACCAAAGCCTAAATGTAAAGTGAACATGGATTACTAAAACCATCCATATCAAGTTTGGCTAATGCTCTCAAAATTCAATCCTATTTGTGACAACATATTTGTTTCTTGCTAAGATTATATATTCAAACTCAACCCTGTTGAAAATATCTAATCCTATCTCTCACTTTATACTTTTCCTGATTTCATAATGTCTCTATTTATATCAGCTTTCCTACATACTTTCCGCAGTTCATCATTGTGACTGACTCTTCAATTGTGCTGACACTTACATTCACACTCTAATCCAAACCCTATTGCTAAGGAACTTTTGTTCCAAATCCTATACTCACTCTTCTTCTTAAACCTACTGACTATCTTCCTAATCCTACCCATTATCCCTTTTTGACTGGATGTTCTCTTATACATTCAATAATCCAAGGTACAGGGTATAATGCCATTGTATATCGATCTATCTCAGACATCTGTGCAGAACATAATTCAACGCTAAGTATCACAATCAAGGGCCCATCCCCATTCTGCGCTTCAAATCTTACTTAGATTTCTGTTTTCATACATATATTTCACCTATATATACTTATAAATGTCGCAGGTTCCCAGTACCATTATTCATCCAGCAGAATGATTCCTAATTCAAATTGAACATATTATTAACCCTAACCATACACTGTTCCCTCAATCTAACTTTACAGAAGAGCAGGGACAGAGTTGGTCTTACAATACAGGAATGTAGGGGATCTTCCACCTCCTGAGAACCTCAAGGTCCATGCAGAAATGATCCCTGGAGAAGATGTAGACAACTATGAAGGACCTGAGAGAGCAAAAGTCAGCTTCCATGGAAAACAACCTGGTCAGGATGAAGGGTTGTTTATGAATCAGCCGCTCTCTTCTTAATGTAGAGAAGATGGACCAAACCAGGTTGGTGTGGAGAGCTGTTCCTAGGTGCCTATGGTTGATATACCATTCTACCTTGTGAAAGTGTCACAGAAAGTAGGGGCAGCCTCCATCTCATGGTAGTCTTGGAAGCAACTGTTAGGACAAAGTGGTTACCAAGGCAGTGATCTGATTCAGTTCCTTAAGGAAGTGACCTCACCTCACTTCTTTGTTGATGGAACTCTCTGAACTTGGTATCCAAGAAGCCAGGCACCAAGAGGCAGTCCCAGTCCCAGTGGTCTCACTTGTTTGGACTTACCAAGGACAGAGTCAGTCATTCTTGCTACCTACTGATGTGAGGACGGCCAAAACCAGGAAAGCTCTGAAGAGGGGCTTTTCCTGAGAAAGTAGGTAGTGGCTCACTGCTGGCTCCTGACAACTTCACAGAGTTGGCCAAGGAGACCAGATCTGAGACAGGACAAGCCATTTCATTGGAAAATAGTATGGCCCACCAGTCAGAGGACACTCCGGATAGTCACAGACCTACATGGGGGAAGGAGGTGTCTTTGTGGGTGTGGGTGTGGGTTTGTGGTTTTGTCTCATATTCTGAGAATAGGTAGGAATGGCGGTTTGTTTGGTTTGGAGGGAACTGTTTCTAGTAAGTCATTTGACAAGGCGAGTGTTTCTATGTCTGTTTATACCACTGTGTCCCTGGTTGTAGACATTAGAAAAGAAAATGCATCAATTGGTGAGTCCTGTCTAGTAGAAAGCTTCTCAGCTTTCATCCTGCCCAATTCATGAATGGACTGCGGATTGACTTATCGATGGGGAACACCTGCTAACTTCTTAGTTCCTGTTTTCTTCCTGAATTGTGTGCACTCTCCAGAATAGGCTCATAGTTTTGTGTCAAATATATGTACCACCTCAAATCTCTG
The DNA here is from genome assembly GCF_048772815.1 of Callospermophilus lateralis. NCBI lineage: Eukaryota > Metazoa > Chordata > Mammalia > Rodentia > Sciuridae > Callospermophilus > Callospermophilus lateralis. The sequence continues at coordinate 95,888 of NW_027512703.1, forward strand.
TGACATGGCCATGTACTGGATAGCTGAAGGGAATGGCGAGCATCTCAGAAAGCTCAGATATCAGTGAGACCAGGAATGCCTCATTGGAAAAACCCTGCTGTGGACATTTTGCTTACCGATTCTTCTGTTGCCCTGAAAGTCAGGAAGGTCTTTGCATCAGGTGTGTCATGTGGGAGTGTTTTGGTTTTAATTGTGGTCATTTTTGTGGCCGTTGGAAGACATGGCTATGTCCACCTGGGCTTGAACCCTTATGTGATTCCCCTTAGAGACTGAGTTCTGGAACTGACCTCAAAGAAGTATTGCTATGTATTGTGTTGGGATTTTAGGAGGCCACGCATGAGAGTCGCCCTTGGAAACTGAGATCTAGGCCCAGGGAGGCTTTCCGAAGAGCACTGGAAATCTCAGGAAGGACATCACATGATTTTATTCTTAAAGACTTGGCAGCCATCGTTGCAAGTCAAAACACACATGGACCTCACATTGTAGACCTCAAATGCCTGGCTTAATGTGACCTTTTAGCCTGTCTTTGGGAAGCCTTGCCTGTTAGAATTCTCCAAAGCTTTCATTGAAATGAGCTTCTTCTCCATTTAATTGTTCCTGAATAAATTGAAACCCACAGTGCCTTCAACTTCATCCATGAAAAATGCCTAGATAAATATCATTAAAGTTTGGAAATTCCCATCACCTGGTGGCACTGGAGAACCTTTAGGTGTCCTATTGCTGATCATGAATGTACCAGACAGTGCCTTGATTGACTGGGTTTCATGAAAATGGTGTAGAACAGAGATGCCAGTAACTTGGAGCCTGATGAGTAGTCGGCCTAGAGCAGTGGTGTGCAGGTGTGTGTTAAAACATCTGTGGTGGGCTGATGTGGATATGCCATTGGCTTTCAAATGCCTTGTGACTGATATGGTGCAGCCCCCATACCCTTGTATGTAAAGGCATCTTGTTATATGGACAGGTTGAAGGGCAATGTTTAGAATCAGATTGCTGTGGTCAAGGGGGCAAGCTATGTGGGATATAAGCCAGGTTGGTGCATTCTCCTGCAGACCCTTACCGACCACACATGACAGAACTCCCTCCATCACTGTGTCCCAGTTGAACTTCTCGTATTTTGTGAAGCAAATACAAAACTCCCAGTGCAGCTGCAAGAAACACCACGAAAAGTGGAGGATGACCAAATGGCTTCACAGTCCACACTGCAAGACAATTAGCCCCCAGTGGCAACAGTTTACCTATAAAGAGAGAATTCAGCCCTACTGCTTCATGTTCATAGGAAAAAAAGAAACCATGTCCTCCAGGTCATATAGATGCAGACCCAGCTTTGATGGTCTCACTACAAAGGAAGCTAAAGCTCCTGTCATCAACATATATTTCAGGTGCCCAATCTCAGAGGCAGTTTCTCAAGAAGTCTTTAGGCCAGCAGAGCTCCATGTTTTTGGAGTTTTTACCCTGTCCTTTACTTTTGGAAACTCCTCTACAACCTCGAAGGTTGTGAACTCCTGAGCATTTTCCATTACCGATATGTATTCACAGATTTCTAACTCTTCTCCTCTAATTATGTCTTACTTGGAGTGAAGGAAATGTCAAGGCATTGTTCTGAATGAGAGTTGGAAGATTTTTGGGTAGCACATATTTGCCTACACATTGGATTCATTTTCCAATTTTCCATTCGAAATACTGAATCCCTGACTGTCAGGGGTAGAAGGAATTCTTCTTCAAAGAACAGCCTGACACTTACAAGAAACAGCCTTCAGGAGACATCCTGTCTGGAAGACATCCTGTAGCCATATATGTCCCTGAGACATCCTGTGGCCATCTTTCTTCCAGAAACATCCTGAAGTTATCTCACCTTGTGAAGACATCCAGGAACTGCTGATAAGAGAGCTTTCCCATATCCAGCATATTAATACCCATGTGTGAACAATAAAATTTTGCAGCTTGATCAGAACTCCTGTGTTGCTCTCATCTCTCATGCCTCTTGTCCCTTCATTCCTCCCCATCTAGGTTCGCTGACCACGTTGATGTGTCCTGCCGGCCGGGACATCTGGCGCCCACCGACTGGGGCTCAAGCCTTTGACTGAGGGGGAACCCCTTCCTCCTGGAAGACTTGGTCAAGAGGAGCTCACGATCGCCTCAGCAGACACCACCCGGAGACATATCCAGGAGGAAGGTGGGGATGATGCACGGTGAGTGACGCACCATGTGACAAGCAGTATCGTCACATGATTTGTTTATTTCAGGCCTCAAGGAGTCCTTCAAGACATGAGGGGCACATGTTAAGAAAAAGGACTTAAAATTTTTCTTTTCATACATAGGAGAATTGTGTCCATGGTTTCCTCTTGAAGGGACCATTGATGGCAAAAATGGCTTAGAGTAGGAGACTGTTTAAAAGATTATTATGAATCATTTGGCCCAGAAAAAATGCCAGTTCCCACCTTTTCTTACTGAAACTTAATTAATGAAATTCTTAAAAGTTTTCGCTATGACAATGGTACCTTACAACTTGTCAGGATTGGGGAAGAGATTATGCAAAAGACCTCTCGTCCCCCCTCTGCATGCCCATCATTAGTATAGACATAGAACCTTCTCAGTCTTCCCAGGACCCTGAGAACCTTCCTGGTCCCCCTCAAAATACGACCCTAATTAATAAGGCTCCAATGATTAAAAACCACCTTTATCCAGTTTTAAATCCCAGAGACACATTGACCTCTGGGGAGGACGCTATCTTGGAGAAGGAAGCAGCTCTCTACCATTCAGAACACCCGCGACCTCTCAGGACCCTGCCACAGCCTATAGGATTTACCAAGCGAAGGTGAAAGCACCTATGTAAAAAACATCTTGCCTTTGAAAATGCCAACCCAGCATGTCAGAATGTTCTTCAACCACATAAGGATAAAGGAAAACTTTCTGAAGTTATTAGACTCTGTGCAGACGTGGGTGCAGCCCATGCCATGGGTCTGGCTTTAGGGACCACCTTTACCAAGGCCTTTCACAATCCTGGCTCACGTACTTGCTTTACTTGTAAACAACCTGGCCATTTTGCATGTGAGTGTCCCACAGGCAAACAAAGCCTAGGAATAGCGTCTCCTCAAACTGGGGCTTAACCGCCCCCAGCTACCCTTTTCCATAGAAGTGGTAAAGGTCATCACTGGGCCAGTGAGTGTAGAACTAAGACAAATGCCCTCAGACAGCCTATTTCTTCCTACTTCTCGGGAAACTCCCTGTGGGGCCAGCCCCCGGCCACAACATCCCCCATGACAAACACAGGAGAGATAAAGTTTGTTCCCTCCTAAACTCCCAACCTACCACAAAATCCTTCTCCACAATTGCCTCCCTCCAACTAGCCACCCCAGGCAGCACAAAATTGGACCTCTGTGCTGCCACAAATACAATATTAGACCCAATGCAAGGGCCCCAGATAATACCCAATGAAATTATGGGTCCCCCTCCATCTCATACATGTGCCCTTAATCTTGGAAGAGCCTCCACTACCATACAAGGTGTTCAGGTCTTCGTTGGCATTAATGATAATGATTTCACTGGAGAAATAAAAATACTGGCCACTGCTATTAATGGAGTTGCCGCCATCCCAGCAGGATCAAGACTTGCACAATTAATTCTCCTTCCCTTGGATTCAGGAGGCATTTCCAAAACCCAAACCTACCTCGGGGGACTGCCTTCTTGGGCTTCTCTGATGTGTATTGGGTTCAGCCCATTTCTCACAATAGACCCACCCTTACCTTACTTACTGAAGGAAAGGAATTCCAAGGAGTTCTAGATATTGGAGCTGATGCCACAATTATTTCTCAAAAATACAAGCCATCAGGTTAGCCCCTCACTCCATCCTTGACTGACCTTAAAGGGATAGGAAAATAAAGAAATCCTCTGGTCAGCTCTAGGTCTATTAGCTGCACTGATAAAGATGGTAATAAGTCAACTGTCACTCCTTTCGTTGATTCTGACCTCCCTGTTAACGTATAGGGAGGAGATATTTTGAGTTATTGGAAGTTATTCTCGCCAGTCCCAATTCCATGGTGACTCATCAAATGCTTCCTATGAATTTTGTTCCTGGTACAGGCCTGGGGATACTGAAACAAGGACTGGTGGAGCCTATACAACCCATACAAAAACAAATACATGTGGACTTGTGTATTCAGATTTTTAGTGTCAGTCCCTGACCCTCCTGTACCCCATGCAGATAAAATTATTTGGGAGACTCAGACTCCTGTGTTGGTGGATCAGTGGCCCCTTACCCAAGAAAAATTGGAGGCTGCCTCCACGTTAGTGCAGGAACAGCTTGCAGCCGGCCATGTAAAGCCCTCAACCTCATCATGGATTACTCCTATTTTTATTATCAAGAAAAAATCAGGCAAGTGGTGCCTTTTACAATATTTGTGTGCCATTAATAAAGTTATGCGCCCGATGGGAGCACTACAGCCAGGCATTCCCACACCAGTGGCGATTCCAAAAAACTATTGTAAAATGGTTATTGACTTAAAAGATTGCTTTTTTACCATTCCTTTACATCCTGAGGATAGACCCTATTTTGCCTTTAGTCTCCCTCACATTAATTTTCAGGGCCCTATGCAGAGATTTCAATGGAAGGTTCTTCCCAAAGGTATGGCCAACAGCTCTAGTCTTTGCCAAAAACACGTTGCTCAAGCAGTAGACCCTGTGAGAGAGCGATGAGCACAAAATTATATTTTACATTATATGGATGATTTGTTAATTGCTGCACCTAATACCCATGACCTTAATAATTGTTACTTGGACTTTTACAAAACCTCACTACCTTGGGACTACAGATAGCTCCAGATAAGTTTCAAACACAGGACCCTTATACCTATTTGGGCCTTAAACTTCAAGATAATCAGATCCAAATTCCTAAAATACAACTATGTGTTTACCATCTTCACACACTTAATGATTTTCAAATATTACTGGGGGATATTCAATTGCTAGGAACATATTTAAAATTACCCACTTGTGTACTTTTGCCCCTTAATGATATTTTGATAGGTGATTCCCACCCCTCCTCCCCTCAAAAGCTTACTCCCGAGGCATGACATGCATTAAACCAAGCCACAGAAGCCATTGCCCAAAAGTTTGTTACACAAATTTCTTATAACCTTCCTCTGGTTCTGGTTATTTTCCACACTCCTCATACACCCACAGGAATATTTTGGCAGCGAGATCCACATTTTAAAAATAAAGGCTGCCCCTTGCTTTTGGTCCTTGTATCCACCACATCCTCCAAGGTTATTACTGTTTATCTTGCTCAGGTAGCTTCTCTTATTTTTAAAGGTCGTTTGCTTTCTCGACAACATTTTGGCAAAGACCCTGATAATATTTTAATTCCATATACTAAGGACCAAACCCTTACTACAATTTTTACTAGAGACATGGATCAATGGGGTATTGCCCTATCAGGCTTTTTGGGAACAATTCATAACCACATCCCCAATGACCCCGTTTTAAATTTTGTCCAGTTACATTCATTTATTTTTCCCAAAATTACTCAAAAGGCTCCCATTCCTCAAGAACTTACTGTCTTTACAGATGGTTCCAGTAATGGCCGTGCAGTCTTTGTTGTCAATAACAAGCCTACCACCTTTGATACTGTCTATCAGTCAGCTCAGTTTGTGGAATTGTTCACCATAACACAAGTTTTCATAAAGTTTTTTTGATAATCTTGTTAATATTTATACAGACAGTGCCTACATTGCTCTTTCTGTGCCCCTGCTGGAGATTTCACCCACCATTATGGCTTCTTCCAATTCCCCCTTTCTGTTTCACCAGCTTCAGCAGCTAATTCAGGCCAGAAAACATGCATTTTCCTTAGGACACATCATGACACACTCTGACCTTCTGAGCCCTCTAACACAAGGTAATGCCCAAGCTGATGCAGCAACACGTTCCATCTTTCCAATTTTTGTTGGCTCCATTCAAAAGGCCATGGAGTTACAAAATCTTCACCATCTAAATTCCCAGAGCCATCGATTACTTTGGAAAATTACCAGGCAACATGCATGAGAAATAGTAAAAGCATGCCCTGCTTGCACTGTCTCCCTCCCCATTCAACACTTGGGAGTTAACCCCCGAGGATTACAGCCCAATCAGGTTTAGCAAATGGATGTTATTCATTTTCCTGAATTTTGAAAAACCAAATATATATTCGTTTCTATAGATACCTTCAGCGGCTTTAGTTTTGCATCACCACATTCTGGAGAGGCTACCAAAGATGTCCTTTCTCATCTTGTTTCAGCCTTTTTCGTAATGGGTAAACCAATACATATTAAAACAGATAAATGTCCTGCATATACCAGTGCCAAGTTTAAACAGTTTTGTGCTACCTTGCAGTTTTGTCATACTACTGAAATTCCATACAACTCTCAGGGCCAAGGCATGTGGAACTTGCCCATCTTAGCTTAAAGACTTGGCTATCCCGTCTTAAGGCTTCCGCCCTTGTATTTACCACTCCCAGGGATCGCCTTAACCATGCATTATTTGCCCTTATTTTTCTTACCTTAGACAGTGAAGGCCATTTGGCCACAGACAGACACTGGCATCCTTCGTCCAATTCTGTTCGCTCGCCTGTTATGTGGTGCAATCCCATTACAAATAAATGAAAACGCCCAGATCCTATCCTCATCAGGGGATGAGGCTCAGCTTGTGTTTTGGACCAAGATCAAGCATCCCCAAGATGGTTACCAGAATGCCTGGTTAAACAGGTAAATTACTTACCTCAACCCAGGGACGGAGGCCCTCCCCCTGAGGACAAATTTTCCTCCATTTCAGATACAGCCAACAATCTGTGCGAGGATCCTGCTTAAGGCACTTCTGCTGAACAGGTTTGAACACGGAGGCCTTGGACCTCCAATTTCCAACATCATGGAGTACCTTTTTGCCCCCGCCCCCCGTGAATGCAAAGGAGGATTTTGGACTGAGGCTCCCACTAGTTGGACCCAGACTGCTGACTGCATGACTAAGGTGACTTACCTCCGTGCCAAGGTTGACCATAATCTCGGAGGAGTTCATCAGCCTAAATGGGTATGTGTTAACAAGCCAAAGATTATTCCCCCTAGTACAAGTAAAGCTCTCCAAAATTGTTCTGCAACTTGTACGCATACCCAGGCGATGCATGTCTCTTGTAATGTGTCGGCTTCACTTTGTGTTAATAAACAGGGAGAACAATTTTTTGAAGCCTCCCTAACTAAAACTCATGCAGCAGGGGGACCACTATTCATTATACCCCCATTCTCTTTGACCATGGAGGAGATGGCAAATACACCAAGCTACAGTCAGCTGGGTGCCAAGGCACTGTCGGAAAAGGTTCCTACTGGCTCATTAAGGCTCCTACAGGGGTCTCTGATGGTGGAGGACCCACTTATTCTGTCAAGCATCCTCAGATAATCAAACTTTTGAAACCCCAAATCCCTGAGCTCACATATCATCCCTTAATGTAGCCTAAATCCCAGTTCCCAGGTTTAGATACCAATACATTAGATATTTTGCAAACTACATTCTCCTAGCTTAATAATTCGAACCCCACCCTTGCTGGTGATTGCTGGCTCTGCATGACAGCAGGGGCAATCATGCCTATGGCAGTTCCTATTAATTCTATCATGGACAATGATAATACATGCCAACCCGGATTTCCCTTTAAAGTACAGCCTATAGGCACTTTTACATTATTTCTTTTAGGCGCAATGCAGAATAATACCTATGATATTGATGTTCGACTTACTTCCTTTGGAAATTGCTCAACAGTATAAAATTATTCCTCACCCACCCCATCTCTTTGTCCCTCCAATGGCACAGTTTTTATGTGTGGAGGTAACTCGGCCTTCCCACGCTTCCAGCGAATTGGACCATTGGTTGTGTTCTTGCTTTATTACTCCCTGATATAACTATTGTCCCAGGAGATGAACCTCTACCAATTTCTAGCCTAGACACTTTAGTCAAAAGACATAGGTGGGCAATACAGGCTTTACCACTCATTGCCAGCCTTGGAATAACAGCTGCTGTGGGCACAGGTACAGTGGCTTAGGCACGGCTATTCACTCTTACCATCGCCTGTCTCAACAACTTATAAATTATGTACAAACTTTATCAGGAACCTTTAAAGATTTGCAGGACCAAATAAATTCCCTGGCAGAAGTGTTCCTTCAAAACAGACGGGGCTTAGATTTGCTGACAGCTAACCAGGGAGGTATTTGCTTAGCCTTAGGGGAACGATGCTGCTTTTATGCCAATAAATCAGGCATAGTACGCATTAAAATTAAGCAGCTTCAAGAAGATCCAGAAAAGAGACAAAGGGAACTATTTGAAAATCCCCTCTGGATTGGGCATAATGGATTTCTACCCTACCTTCTTCCCCTATTAGTCCCTTTGTTGGGTTTACTTTTAATGGTGTCCATAGGCCCCTGCATTATAAAGAGGCTGGTACAATTTATTAAAGAACAGATTAATATTTTGGTTTCTAAGCCCATACAGGTCCACTATCATGGTCTGGAGATGGAAGACAGCACTGCCAACATTTAAAAGAATGTTCAACCCTTCTCACAGGCTTATTAAGTTTACATCCCCACAGATCTCTCTTTCTTACAGAAAACTATAAGTAACAGCTCTGAGCAACCATCTTCTACCCTTGCAATAAGGGTTCGTTCTCCATGGGCCCCTCCGCTTGGGGGAGGACACACCCTTGGAATGAGCACGTTAGGCCATAATAACGGAGGGTCCAGGAAGGACTGCAGGAGGATGGATCCACGGATCCCCAAACACAAGACCTCTGAATGACACGCTCTGGTGCATGGCGGTTGGCATGCTATCCCCTCAAAGACGTCTCCTCCAAAAACATGCCAAAGCCAACACGAAATCTCCTAGGAAAGATGCTCGCTCAAATCAGGAGATATTCTAAGGCATCCTAGAGAAACAGAGCCACTATCACCCCCTAAATCCATGGCCTGTAAGGTATGGTCGAATATTTTATATAACAAAAGGGGAGATGTCAGGGGCTAGAAGGAAGTTCTCCTTCAAAAAATAGACTGACACAAGAAACAGCCCCCTGGGACACAACCTGCCTGGCAGACATCCCACAGCCATCTATCTCCTTTTGACATCCGGCTACCATCTGTCTACCTGAAACATCCTGAGGTTATCTCACCCTGTGAAGACATCCAGCAACTGCCGATAAGAGAGCTTTCCCATCCGCAGCATATAAATACCCTCTGAGAATAATAAAAGTTTGCAGCATGATCAGAACTCCTGTCTTGCTGTCATCTCTCGTGTCTCTTGTCCCTTTATTCCTCCCCAACTAGGATTGACACCCAAGTTTATGTGTCCTGCCAGCCGGGCCATCTGACACTAACCCATACCCTCCTAGACTCTGATGACAAATCCTAATATGATGGAGAAAAATAACCCAAACAGAATAGAAATACAAGCAGTTCAGAGGAGGCATGGTGTATAGTTGCACTTGCCTTTTGCATGATATAGGGTAGGTGTTATAAATCTAGTTAATTTTTAATTGAAATAGTTCTCCATGTGTTTTTAAAGTTAACAAATATGTGAATTCCTGTCTCCCTTTCTCTGTAGCCGATTCAGCACATTTATTTTTATATGCACATATAGAATCCTACCTGGTATCAGATGTACATTCTTGTGAGGTGGCTGACTTGGAAGATACAAATTGTGAGAAGAGATCACTCCTCCTAAACCCTGTTGGAACAGAAAATTCAACCTATGGGTGAGCCTCCTAGTAGAACAACATTATACATAAATCCATGTTCAGTAAATTAAATATTTTTGCATCTGTGGATGATATATACTTCATGATGAATTTCGATTGGCATATATATTGCTACATTTTATTGTCTGGGTGTGTGTGTTGTGTGTGTGTGTGTGTGGGGTGTGTATATATATATATATATATATATATATATATATATATATATATACACTCTCCAAATATTTCAAAATATGAAATATATGTGTCTTACATATACTACCTAAATTCATTCATGTTCATGTATGTGGATTTATAATCAACTTTTCACAATATTATTCTCAGAAATATTCATCCACCTGAATTGCATATTTGTTTTCTAGTACTGAAAACTAACTTCAGTGAGTGGTGCATACAATCCTAATATTTCTACAGTAACTGACCCAGTTTAACATCAATGCAACTAGATTCCTCTTGTATATGATGTCTATGTTGAAGTTCATTTTATTCAACACTGGTACATTACTATTTGTTCAGTTTATACACATCATAGGATATATATTTCATCAACAACTTCAATAATTTATAGGATTTTGATTCACTTTCAATCATTTCCTGATTCAGAACACATGTATTCCTCCAGGTTACTTGATTGTTTTTTCATGAGACTTCTTTCCAAACGCTTTTTTTTTCGATTTCCATAATCATTTTGAAGAAAAACTGACACACTCTTCATGATAAACCATAACCCTAATATTACCATTAGATGTATTTCTGGTTGGAATGAATGATTGCATATAAATATACGATTTTCTGTTTATTTTCAGATATCAATTCAATCGAATATTTAAAGTTGGAACAAGTTATAATATTTAATCACAGTATCGTCTATTCATAAATTATCTCTATGTTCATAGACACAGAGTAAATCTATTTGTAACCCCAATACTAATTTTTTCATCTTCAAAATGTTGCTCCCAGAAATGGTGGAAGAAATACTCATGTCACCTAATCTACATATACATTTTATCACAGTAATATTCTGGACACAAAAAGAAGAGGTCACACTTATGATTGTATCAAAGCCTAAATGAAAAGTGAGCATAGATTACTGAAAACATTCATGTCCAGTGTGCCTAATGCTCTCAAATGTCAATCCTATTGGTGACTACATATTTGTTTCTTCTTAAGACTATATTTTGAACCTCAACCCTGTTGCAAATTTCTAATCCTATCACTCAATTTATACTTTGCCTGATTTCCTAATGTCTCTATTGATGTCTGCTTACCTAAATATTTTCCCCAGTTCACCATTGTGACTGACCCTTCACGTGTGCTGACATTTACATTCACTCTCTACCCGATACACTATTGCTAAAGAACTTTTGGTCCAAATTCTGTACTCAGTCTTCTTCTGAAACTTATCGAATATCTTCCTAATCCTACCGACTATCCCTGTTCTAGTGGATGTTCACTTCTACATTCAATCATCCAAGGTACAAGGTCCTATGCCATTGATTATCGATTTATCTGAAACACCTGTGCAGAACGTATATCAAAGCTAAGTATCCCAATCAATAGCGCAATGCCCTTCTGGGCTTCAAATCTTACCTAGATTTTTGTTTTCATACTTATATTTCACCTATATATTCTTATAAATATCACAGGTTCCCAATACCATTATTCATCAATTAGAATAATTCCTAACCCAAATCAAACCTGTTATTAACCCTAACCATACACTGTTCCCTCAATCTAACTTTACAGAAGAGCAGGGACCAAGTTGGTCTTACAATACAGGAATGTAGAGAATCTTCCACCTGTTGTAAAACTCAAAGGTCCATGAAGAAGTGATCCCTGGAGAAGATGTAGGCAGCCATGAAGGACCTGAGAGAGCAAACGTCATCTTCCATTGCAAACAACCTGGTCAGGATGAAGGGTTGTGTCTGAATCAGCCTCTCTGTTCATAATGTAGAGAAGATGGACACAAACAGTCCTGTTTGGAGACCTGTTCCTGGGTGCCTATGGTTCATATACCATTCTAACTTGTGAAAGTGTCACAGGAAGTAGGAGAAGCCTCGATCTCATGGGACCCTTGGAAGCAACTGTTAGGACAAAGTGGTTGCCAAAGCAGTGACCTCATTCAGTTCCTGAAGGAAGTGACCTCACCTCACTTCCTTGGTCATGGAACTCTCGGTACTTGGGATCCAGGAAGCAAGGTACCAAGAGCCTGTCCCAGTCCCAGTCCCAGTGGGCTCACTTATTTGGATTTACCAAGGACAGAGTCAGTCTTTAATGGTACCTACAGATATGAGGATGGCCAAATGCCAGGAAAACTCAGAAGAGGGTCCTTTCCTGAGAAAGCAGATAGTGGCTCACCGCTGGCTCCTGACAAGTTCACAGAGTTGGTGTTTTCCGGGGAACATAAGTTGGCCCACCAGTCAGAAGACACTCTGGATAGTCACAGACATACTTTGTAGAAGGTGGTGCCTCTGTGGTTGTCGGTGTGGGTTTGTGGTTTTGTCTCATGTTCTGAGAATAGGTAGGAAAGGCGGTTTGTTTGGTTTGGAGTGAACTGTTTATAGTAAGTCGTTTGGCAAGGAAGTGTTTCTATGTCTGTGTATCCCACTATGTGCATGGTTTTAGATATTAGAAAACTGAATGCATCAATTGTTGTCTCCTGTCTAGCAGAAAACTTCCCAGCATTCATCCTGCCGAATTTATGAATGGATTTCAGCTTGCCTGATCGATGGGCAACATGTGGTATCTTCCAAAATTCCTGCATTCTTCATGAATTCTGGCTACTCTCCAGAATAGGCTCATGGTTTTGTGTCCAAGATATGTAGCAGTTCCAAGCCCTGTGACATGGCCATGTACTGGATAGCTAAAGGGAATGTCGAGCATCTCAGAAAACTCAGATATAAGTGTGACCATGATAGTCTCAGTGGAGAAACCCTGCTTTGGGCCTTTTGCTTACCTATTGTTCTGTTGCCCTGAATGTCAGGAAGGTCTTTGCCTCAAGACATCCGTTTGTGAAGCCTGAAGAAAACAGGTTCAAATGGAAATGAATGGACATCACCTGTGGATCTTTGCTTAATTCCTTTGAAAATGGAAGTGTCTGAATCAGCCTCTTGGCCCTGTGTGAGGCCGTGGCTTAGATTCTCAACCCCTGAAGAATCTAAAGAAACATCACATGTGTGCATCCAAAACAAAAATGGCCAAAAGTGCAGTTATTGTGGATGAAGTCTCTCCCCATTCTCTGTGAGGTTCCTGACCTCCATCAAGTTAGAATAGGGATCCTTTGGGCCAAATCATTTCTTCAAAGCCCTAAATTGCTTGAGTTTTCCCGTGACTACAATTCACATAAAGAATCCAAACTGCACAGTCAATACGCCTCAAATTGGAGAAGCAGAGAAGTATTAACAGCAGGCCTATTTGAACACTCCTGGTTCACAGGAATGGTGTCCAGGCCACCCTGAATTTAGGCAAATTAGGGGCAAGAGAGATTATTTAGGAGACTGTCTTGGGCTTCGCCCCTCGTGGAAACTTCCAGCGATAGGTTATGATGAGTGTCTATAAAAAAGAACATGAGGGCCATGTGGGATTGTTTTGGTTTTAATTGTGGTTGTTAGTGTGGTGATTGGAAGAGATGACTGGGTCCACCTTGACATGAACTCTGGTGTTTTTCCCCTTAGAGACTGAGTTCTGGAACTGACCTCAGAAAAGTATTGCCATTAATTGTGTTGGGATTTTAGGAGGCCATGCATGAGAGTCGCCCTTGGAAACTGAGATCAAGGCCCAGGGTGGCTTTCAACAGAGCACTGGGAATCACAGCCAAGATATCACATAATTTTCTTCTGAAAGACTTGGCAGCCGTAGTTGAGAGTCAAAAGCCACATGGACCTCACATTGTAGAACTCAATGGGCCTGGCTTCATTTGACCTTTTGGCCATTCTTTGGGAAGCATTGCCTGTGAGATTTCTCCAGAGCTTTCATTGAAATGAGCTTCGTCAACATTAATGGTTCTGGAATGAACTGAAACTCACAGTGCCTCCACCTTCATTGTTGAAATATGGCTAGAAAAATACCATGAAATTTTTGAAATTTCCATGACCAGCTGGCACAGGAGAACCTTTGGATGTCCTGTTGCTGATCATGAGTATAACAGACACTGCCTTGATTGACTGGTTTTAATGAAAATTGTGTAAAACAGAGATGCCAATAAGTTGGAGCCTGATGATTAGTGGGCCTAGAGCAGTGGTAGGCAGGTGTGTAAGAAAACATCTGTGGTGGGGCCATGTGGATCTGCCATTGGCTTCCAAATGGCTTGTGACTGACATGATGCAGCCAGCAGTCCCTTCTAAGTAAAGGCATCTTGTTATTTGGAGAGGTTTCAGGGCAATGTTCAGAATCGATTTGCTATGATCAATGGGGCAAGCTATGTGATATAGAAGCATGGTTGGTGCATTCTCCTGCAGAAATTGAAATACCACACGTGACAGAACTCCCTCCTGCACTGTGTCCCAGTTGAACTCCGTGTATTTCATGAAGCAAATACCAAACTCCCATTGTAGCAGCAAGAAACACCATGAAAATTGGAGGATGAACAAATGGCTTCACAGTCCACACAGGGAGACACTTAGAACCCAGTGGCCACAGTTTACCTACAAAGATCAAATTCAGGACTGCTGCCTCATGTTCATTGGAAAATAAGAAACTATGTTTTACAGGTCACATAGGTGCAGACCCAGCTTTGATGATCTCACTACAAAGGAAGCTAAAGCTCCTGATAACAACATATGTTTCAAGTGCCCAAACTCAGAGGCAATTTCTCAAGAAGTCTTTAGGCCAGCAGAGCTCCATGTTTGTGGAGTGTTCACCCTGTCCCTTACTTTTGGAAACTCCTCTACCACCTCCAAGGTAGTGAACTCCATAGCATATTCCATTGCAGATAAGTATTCACTGATTTTCTAACTCTTCTTCTCTAATTATGTCTTACTTGGGGCGAAGATAATGTCAAGCCATTGTTCTGGAGGAGTGGGAAGATTTTGTGTAGCACATATTTGCATACACATTGGATTCATTTTCCAATTTTCCATTCGAAATACTGAATCCCTGACTCTAACCCCTACCCTACTAGACTCTGACTACTAATCGTAATATGATAGAGAATAAAAACTCAAACAGAATAGAAATACAAGCAGTTCAGAGGAGGCATGGTGTATAGTTGGAATTGCCTTTTGCATTATATAGGTTAGAAGTTATAAATCTAGTCAATTTTTTGTTGAAATAGTTCTCCGTGTGTTTTGAAAGTTAACAAATATGTAAATTCCTGTCTCCCTTTCTCTGTAGCCTATTCAGCACATGTAATTTTATATGCACATATAGAATCGTACCTGGTATCACACGTACATTTTTGTGAGGTGACTGACTTGGCAAATACAAATTTTGAGAAGAGATCACTCCTCCTAAATGCTGTTGGAACTGAAAATTCATCCTATGGGTAAGCCTCCTAGTTGAACAACATTATACATAAATCCATGTTAAGTATATGAATATTTTTGGGTCTGTGGATGATATGTATTTCATGATGAATTTCAATTGACATATATATTGCTAGTTTTTAATGTCTGTGTGTGTGTGTGTGTGTGTATATATATATATATATATATATATATATATATATACTCTCCGGATTTTTCAAAATATGAAATATTTGTGTCTTATTATGCACTCCCTAAATTCATTCATATTCATGTATGTGGATTTATAATCCACTTTTTAAAAAATTATTCTCAGAAATATTCATCCACCTGAAATACATATTTTTTCCTAGTACTGAAACAGTTTTCAGTAAATGGTGCATCCATATCCTAATATTTCGGCATTGCAAGATGACTGTGAAGACAGTGTATCACACCCAGTGTACCCTGCCACTGCGCAGGTGAATAACGAGTTAGAACGATGAAAAACTATCTTGTTAGGATCTTACAGGAAAATGGGTGTTTACCGAAATCTAGAAGAATGATTTCCACCACCGAGGTCCGGTAATTGAGTCTCAAACACAAGCCACTTGTGCAACCGGAGATCCATTCTGATTGATCCGCATGACCTGCCCCGTGTCTACAAATGGTGAGGCACCACCGAGAAGCGACCAGCAAGCAGGGAGAAACGTTGCTGCAGATTCTGTGGAATCCTGCTGGCTGAGCATCCACTGAGCCCCCAGCTGAATTTGGGATTTCAGACGGGAAAGTTAGCAGTACATTTCTATTCCCCAAAGTGGAAACTCCACAAAGGAAACCAGCAGCCACCATCTTGGAGAGCTGAAGTAACCACCACCACTCCCAGACAGATTGCAACAATAAAACAGGTGTGTGTTTCTCAGCTCATCTCACATACAGAGGAAAATTCGCATAAAATCTCTCCTAGGCTTTTGGGGGAGGGATAATCAGAGCAAGTCTGCATAAAGACTGGGGGAAAACTAGAGGCACCTGACCTTCATCTCCCCTTCCCATCAGCGGCAAAAATGAAACTTGTCTAGCCAGTGCGGGGCAAGGGGCAAGCGGAAAATATTAAAACAATAGAGTTCCAGGGTTCACAATAGACACCCTCCCCACCCAACATACGGCAGACCCGGAGAACAGTTTGAGCTGCCGAGAAGCATCACTCAGGAGAAATCTGGTCTAGCAGGAGAAATCAGGACTAGCAGGATAAACCAGGGGACTAGAGGCCAGGCCCTCCTGACTGGGTGGCTGGAGAACGCCAGACCGCTGCCAGTGTGACTGGGCAACTGGAGACCACCTTCCTGCCGGCGCCAGCCCACCTGCTGACGGCATGTCTTGACGGCTGGAGAACGCTCGCCTGCCGACGACCGAACGCGCAACTGTGTGGCTAGAGATCACCCACCCGCCGGCGACAGCCCATCCGCTGCCCGCGCTACTGGGTGGCTGGAGACTGCCGGCATGCCAGCGACCGGGAGCTGAAACCAACAAGAGACAATCCAGTCCACCCCCCCAATTCGGACACTCCGGCAAGGAGCCTGGGGCCCACCACAGCAGAGAGGTGACATCACTGGAGCTCGGCTGTCAGAATTCCTTAACAGCGAAATCCACTTAAGCAGGCATAGTCTAGCAACACAAAGGAGAGAAAACAGAGATATATAAACCCATAACAAATCTATAGAAGAGAGCAGAAACACAGCAATCAAATAGAGCCAGAAAATAACGTGAACATCATGAAAAAACAAGGGGAAAAAAAGGTGTAGAAACAATGAAGGACAACTTAATACTACAGGAGAACCTAGAAGCATCAGAAACAGGGATAGGGAAAAAACTTAAGTCATACCTAACTCAGATGGAAAGGAATAATAGAGAAGACATGAGGCAGCAAGTCCAAGAAATAAAAGTATATTTTGAAAATGAATTAAACAACCAAATTCAAATGGCAAAGAACAAGGTTTACCAGGAGATAGAGATCTTTTAAAAAATCATACAGTAATTCTAGAAATGCAGGAAACTATAAACCAAATTAAAAACTCAAACAAGAATATTTCAAATAGCTAGATCAAGTAGAAGTCAGAACATCAGATAATGAAGACAAAGTTTGTCAACTTGAAAAGAATATAGTCAACACAGAAAACATGCTTAAATCCCATGAGCAACTATTCCAGAGATATGGGATGTCATAAAAAAACCAAAATTGGGAGTCATCGGGATAGAAGAAGGCATAGAGATTCAAACCAAATGAATGGACAACATATTAAATGAAATAATTCTAGAAAACATCCCAGAGATGAAAGATGGAATGGATTGCCATATCCTGGAAGCCTACAGGACCTCAAACATTCAAAACCATAATAGACAAACTCCAAGACATATAATTATGAAGATAGCCAACATACAGAACAAGGAGAGAATATTAAAAGTTACTAGAGAAAGTAGGCAGATAACATTCAGGGGTAAACCAATTAGGTTAACAATTGATTTTTCATCACAGACTTTGAAAGCGAGAAGATCTTTGAACAATGTATTTCAAACACTGAAAAATAATGGATTCCAACCAAGAATACTGTATCCAACAAAATTAAGCTTCAGATTTGACAATGAAATTAAGTCTTTCTTGATAAACAAAAGCTAAAAGAATTCGCAGACAGAACACCAGCACTGCAAAGCATTTTGAGCAAAATACTACAAGAAGAGGAATTGAAAAATAGTGCCCAAAACTAACAGTGGGAGGTATCTCAGTAAAGGGGTAAGAAAATAACCAAAAAGTAAAAACTACCCAAATTAAAATAAATAAATAAATAAACATGACTGGAAGTATAAATCATATTTCAATTGTAACCTTAAATGTTAAAAATCTAAACTCACCAATCAAGAGACATAGGCTAGTAACCTGGATCAAAAAAATAAATCCAACAATATGCTGCCTTCAGGAGACTCTTTTGATAGGTAAAGACATACACAGGCTGAAAGTGAAAGGTTGGGAAAAATCATACCACTCACATGGCCCTCAGAAGCAAGCAGGAGTGGCCATACTCATATCATATAAAATCAACTTCAAACCTACGTTAATCAAAAGGGATAAAGTAGGACACTGTATATTGTTAAAAGGAACCATCCACCAACAAGACATAACAATTATCAATTGGTATGCACGAAACAATTGAGCTGCAACGCTCATAAAACAAACTCGCCTCAAGTTCAAGAGTCAAATAGACTACAACACAATAATTATGGGTGACTTCAACACACCGCTCTCGCCATTAGACAGATCCTCTAGACAAAAACTGAATAAAGAAACTATAGAATTCAACAGCACAATCAATAACCTTGACTTAACCGACATATATAGAATATATCAACCATCATCAAGTGGATACACCTTATTCTCAGCAGCACATGGATCCTACTCCAAGTTAGACCATATATTATGCCATTGGGCAACTCTTAGTAAATATAAAGGCGTGGAGATAATACCATGCACCATATCTGATCATAATGGAATGAAACTGGAAATCAATGAGAATAGAAGGAAGGAAAAATCATGTAAAATGAACAATATTCTACTGAATGATCAATGGGTTACAGAAGACATAAAGGAGGAGATAAAAAAAATTCTTAGAATCAAATGACAATACAGACACAACATACTGGAATCTATGGGACACAAAGAAGGCAGTTTTAAGAGGGAAATTCATTTCTTGGAGTTCTTTCCTCAAAAAAAGAATAAAACAACAAATAAATAAACTCACAGTACACATCAAAAACCTAGAAAAGGAAGAGCAAAACAACAGCAAATGTAGTAGAAGACAAGAAATAATTAAAATTAGAGCAGAAATCAACGAAACTGAAACAAAAAAAACATTGAAAAAATTGATAAAACTAAAAGTTGATTCTTTGAAAAAATAAATAAGATTTACAGGCCCTTAGCCATGCTAAGGATGAGAAGAAGAGAGGGAACTCAAATTACTAACATACGGAATGAAAAAGGCAATATCACAACAGACAGTACACAAATACAGAAGATAATTAGAAAGTATTTTGAAATCCTATATTCCAATAAAATAGAAGATAGTTATAATATCGATAAATTTCTTAAGTCATACGATCTGCCCATATTCAGTCAAGAAGACACACACAATTTTAACAGACCAAAAACAAAGAAAGAAATGGAAGAAGCCATCAAAAGACTACCAATCAAAAAAAGCCCTGTACCTGATGGGTATACAGCGGAGTTCAACAAAACCTTCGAAGAAGAATTAATACCAATACTATTCAAGCTATATCAAGAAATGGAATAATAAGGAGCTCTTCCAAATTCATTCTCGGAGTCCAAAATCACCCTGATCCCAAAACCAGACAAAGACACTTCAAAAAAGAAAACTACAGACCAATATCTCTAATGAAGTTGGATGCAAAAATTCTCAATAAAATCCGTGTGAATTGAATACAAAAACATATCAAAATAGTTGTGCACCATGATCAAGTAGGATTCATCCCTGGAATGCAAGGCTGGTTCAATATACGGAAATCAATAAATGCTATTCACCACATCAATAGACTTAAGGACAAGAACCATATGATCATCTCGATAGATGTAGTAAAACATTCAACAAAGTTCAGCATCCCTTTATGTTCGAAACACTAGAAAAACTAGGGATAACAGGAACTTACCTCAACATTGTAAAAGCTATATATGCTAAACCTCAGGCTAGGATCATCCTAAATGGAGAAAACTGAAGGCATTCCCTCTGAAATCTGGAACAAGACAGGGATGCCCTCTATCACCACTTCTATTCAATTTAGTTCTTGAAATACTAGCCAGAGCAATTAGACAGACAAAAGAAATTAAAGGCATAAAAATAGGAAAAGAAGAACCTGAATTATCGCTATTTGTGGATGACATGGTAATATATTTAACAGACCCAAAAGGGTCTACAAAGAAACTGCTAGAGTTAATAAATGAAGGATATAAAACCAACACGCATAAATCAAAGGCATTCCTGTATATCAGCAACAAAACTTCTGAAATGGAAATGAGGAAAACCACTCCATTCAAAATATCCTCAAAGAAAATAAGATACTTGGAAATCAACCTAACAAAAGAGGTGAAAACCACAGAACCCTAAAGAGAGAGATAGAAAAAGATCTTAGAAGATGGAAAAATGTACCCTGTTCATGGATAGGCAGAACTAAATTCATCAAAATGGCGAAATTACCCAAAGTTCTCTACAGGTTTAAAGCAATGCCAATCAAAATCCCAACGGCATTTCTTGTAGAAATGATAAAGCAATCATGAAATTCATATGGAAAAACAAAAGACACAGAATAGCAAAAGGAATTCTAAGCAGGAAGTGTGAATCGGGAGGTATAGTGATACTAGAGTTCAAACTTTACTACAAAGCAAGAGTAACAAAAACAGTGTGGTACTGGTACCAAAACAGGCAGGTGGACCAATGGTATAGAATAGAGGACAGAGAAACCAATCCACAAAATTACAACTTTCTTATATTTGATAAATTGGCTATAAACATGCAATGGATGAAGGATAGCATCTTCAACAAATGGTGCAGGGAAAATTAGAAATCCATGTGCAACAAAATGAAACTGAATCCCGTTCTCTCACCATGCACAAAAGTTAACTCAAAATAGATCAAGGAGCTAGATATCAAATCAGAGACACTGCGTCTCATAGAAGAAAAAGTTGGCTATGATCTATATACTGTGGGGTCGGGCTCCAAATTCTTTAATAAGACATCAATAGCCCAAGAGTTAATAACAATAATAAACAAATGGGACTTACTTAAACTAAAAAGTTTTTTCTCAAGAAGAGAAACAATAAGAGAGGTAAATAGAGAGCCTACATCCTGGGAACAAATTTTTACCCCTCACACTTCAGATAGAGCCCTAATATCCAAAATATACAAAGAACTTAAAATATTAAACAATAAGATAACAAATAACCCAATCAACAAATGGGCCAAGGACCTAAACAGACACTTCACAGAGGAGGACATACAATCAGTCAACAAGTACATGAAAAAATGCTCACCATCTCTAGCAGTCTGAGAAATGCAAATCAAAACCACCCTAAGATACCATCTGACTCCAGTAAGATCAGCAGCCATTATGAAGTTAAACAACAATAAGTGTTGGCGAGGATTTGGGGAAAAGGATACACTTGTACACTGCTGGTGGGACTGCAAATTGGTGAGGCCAATTTTGAAAGAAGTATGGATATTCCTGGAAAAGCTGGAAATGGATCCACCATTTGACCCAGCTATCACCCTTCTTGGAATGTTCTCTGAGGATCTTAAAAGAGCGTACTATAGGGATACTGCCACATCAATGATCATAGCAGCACAATTCACAATAGCTAGACTGTGGAACCAACTTAGATGCCCTTCAATAGATTAATAGATAAAAAAAATGTTGCATCTATACACAATGGAGTATTACACAGCACAAAAAATGACAAAATCATAGAATTTGCAGGGAAATGGATGGCATTAGAGCATATATGCTAAGCGAAGCTAACCAATCCTTAAAAAACAAATGCCAAATGTCTTCTCTGTTATAAAGAGAGCAAATAAGAACAGAACAGGGAGGAAGAGCATGAGGAAAAGATTAACATTAAACAAAGACGAATGGGGGGAGAGAAAGGGGGAGAGAAGGGAAAGCTTATGAAAATTGTAGGAAACTCTCAATGTTACAAAAAATTGCATATAAGATGTTGTGAGGGGAAGTGAGGGGGAAACAATGGAGAGAATTGAACAATAGCAGATGAGGTAGAGAGGGAAGATGAAAGGGGAGGAGAGGGTGGATAGTAGGGGATAGGAAAGGTAGCAGAATACAACAGTCACTAATATGCCATTATGTAAAAATGTGAATGTGTAACCGATGTGATTCTACAATTCGTATTTGGGGAAAAAATGGGAGTTCATAACCCAATTGAGTCAAATGTATGAAAGATGATATATCTTGAGCTTTGTAATGTTTTGAACAACCAATAAAAATAAATAAATAAATAAAGCTTTAAAATTTAGTGGGAAGAAATCAGCTAAAAATGGGTTCAGATGTATTCATTTTGCTATACAGAAACTTTGTTTTGTGAATATCACAAATTTATTTTACCAGAAAATGCACATAAATTGAGATTAAAGGATAATTCACCTAACTTCATGAAAAATTCATAGCATTTTCTACACTTTTCATATTTCATTTTTTTCGTGAATATTTTGTCATGGACAAGGTCTAGTCTTAGGCTATTCTTCCAGAATACTACCTCATCTGACAAGTTCGTACAATGTGTTGGATTGTTCTTTTCATCTTTTTTTTTTT
Source organism: Callospermophilus lateralis (assembly GCF_048772815.1). NCBI lineage: Eukaryota > Metazoa > Chordata > Mammalia > Rodentia > Sciuridae > Callospermophilus > Callospermophilus lateralis. Next base: position 118,460 of record NW_027512703.1, read on the forward strand.
TTCACCTTTATTTTATTTATTTATTTTTGTTATTTAATAACCAGTAGATATTGTCACTTATCCTTTCAAAACATATGCTGTTTATTGTATACCTTTTATTTAATAAATATTAAATATAATATTATATATATTATAATATTAAATATTATATATTATAATATTAAATATTATATATAATATAATATTAAATATTGTAAACTTTTATTTAATAGTTTCTAGATGATAATGTGTATTTTTTTTTATCTTTATTTGGACATACAAACCTAACTATATCTTTGCATTTTATGTTTTACTGGGGAAGAGACTCATCAAAAGCTCTTTGTTATATGTATCAACAATCAAACATCTAGAGCATACAATTATTCTTAATTTTGCATGAAAATAAATTTGTACCATTTTTTTTTATAAAGATGTAGTATTATTAATAATGTCCCTACTGTAATAAGTAACTACTTACAAGAAGAATTAAACAATTGACTTTATATCAATTATGAACATGAAAAGTACTAAAATAAGTATTTGCAATTAATACACAATTGATAGAAATTGAAATCACAAGAAAGCCATTTAAAATGTCAGTGCATATGGTCATTAAATAATAGGTTGTTCAAATAAAATTTCTCTAATTCATAAGAGTTAATATGCCACATTACAGCTTAATGTGATATAAAAACTTTAAATTATCAGTATTGATAAATAAGAATGATACCTGTTTACTTAAATATGTTTATTTGATTTTCACTGTAAGATGTTAATTATGGAAGAATTGAGAATTAAGAAAGACTTGGTCTATATTATTTCTAACAGGAAAATCAAAGTACTTTTGAATATATATATATATATATATATATATATATATATATATATATATATATATAATATATGTAATGCATATGCATGAATATAGATACATATTTATAATAAATGTACTGTAATATATCTCTCAGGTGATTATAATTTTTAAATTTTCTCAAGAAAAAGAATGACTATAAAAAACAGTCTTAAATTTAAATTTCATAGCATACTACTGTTTGTAATGACATGAGAGAAAAATAGATATGGGGGGGAAACCAAAAAGGAAGGGAGAGAAGGGGGAAAATGAGGAAGAAAGTGAGTAAAGAAGAGGGACATGAGTGTATGATGTTAAGATAGAAGTGGAGGGGCTGGGTTTGTGGCTCAGAGGTAACATGCTTTTCTAGCATGTGTGAGGCACATGGTTCTATTCTCAGCACCACATACAAATAAACAAAATGAAGGTCAATCAACAACTGAAAAAATAAAAAAAAGAAAAAAGAAGAAATATTACAAAAATTCCAAGCTTTGATGAATGTTAAATAAAAAAAATATGTTACATAACCTTATGTAATTTCTAGACTATCCAAAATAGTCACTAAATGTTAGATTATTAGTGCTATAACTAAAAATCCATTGATCTTTCCTCTACATTCTGTGGCATGCTAGTGCTAAAATAAATTGTATTATTAATTCCCCCCCCCAAATCCTAATATTTCTACAGTAACTGACCCAGTTGAACATCAATGCAAGTAGACTCTATGAGACATGATGTGTATTTTGACGTTCATTTTTATTCAATACTGGTACATTACTATCATCAGTTTATGCACATCATAGCATATATGTTTCATCAAAATTTCTCAAATTTATAGGCATTTGTTTCACTTTCAATCACTTCCTGCTTGAGAACACATGTATTCCTCCATGTTTCATAACTGCTCTTTTCATGAGACTTCTTCCCAAAAACATTATTTTCGATTTCCATTATCACATTTGAAGCAAAACGCACAAACCCGTCACAATAAACCATAACACTAATATTACCTTTAGATGTATAACTGGTTGGAATGAATGGTTGTATATCGATATAAGATTTCTTACTTAGTTTCAGATATCAATTCAATCCATTATTTAAAGTGGAACCAGTTATATTATTTATTCACAGTACAGTCTATTCACGAATTATCTCTATATTCATAGACACAGGTACACCTCTTTGTACCCCCAATACTAATTTATACGTCCTCAAAATATAGCTCCCAGAAATGGTGGAAGAAATACCCATGTCACCTGATCTCCATATACATTTTATCACAGTAATATTCTGGACACAAAAAGCAAAGGTCACACTTATGATTGTACAAAACCTAAATGGAAAGTGAACATGGATTACTAAAAACATCCATGTCCAGGTTGCCTAATGCTCTCAAATGAAAATCCTATTGGTGACTACATATTTGTTTCTTCCAAAGATTATATATTCAAACTCAAACATGTTGAAAATGTCTAATCCTGTCACTCACTTTATACTTTGCCTGATTTTGTAATGTCTCTATTGATATCTGCTTTCCTACATATTTTCCCCAGTTAATCATTGTGACTTCCTCATCACATGTGCTGATATTTACATTCACTCTCTTAGCGATACCCTACTTCTAAAGAACTTTTGTTCCAAATCCTACACTCATTCTTCTTCCTAAACCTACTGACTATCTTCCTAATCCTACCGACTATCACTTTTTGACTGGATGTTCTCTTCTACATTCAATCATCCAAGGTGAAAGGTCCTATGCCATTGTATATCAATTTATCTGAAACATCTGTGCAGAATGTAATTCAATGCTAAGTATCCCAATCAAGGGACAAATGAAGTTCTGGGCTTCAAATCTTACTTAGATTTCTGTTTTCGTACATATATTTCACCTCTATATTCTTATAAATATCACAGGTTCCCAATACCATTATTCATCCAGCAGAATGGTTCCTAACCCATATCGAACATGTTAATAACACTAATCATACACTGTTCCCTCAATCTAACTTTACTGAGGATCAGCGACAGTGTTGGTCTTACAATACAGGAATGTATGGGATCTTCCACCTGATGAGAACATCAAAGGTACATGCAGAAATGATCTCTGGAGAAGATGTAGGCAGCTATGAAGGACCTGAGAGAGCAAAAGACATCTCCATGGCAAAGAACCTGGTAGGATGAAGGAATGTGTCTGAATCAGCCTCACTCTTCTTAATGTAGAGTAGACCAAACCAGGCCTGTGTGGAAAGCTCTTCCCAGGTGCGTATGGTTGATATACCATTCTAACATATGAAAGTGTCACAGGAAGTAGGGGCAGCCTCCATCTCATGGGACCCTTGGAAGCAACTGTTAGGACAAAGTGGTTGCCAAGGCAGTTACCTCATTCAGTTCCTGAAAGAAGTGACCACACCTCACTTCCTTGATGATGAAAGTTTCTGAACTTGGGATCGAGGAAGCCAGGCACCCAGAGCCATTACCAATCCCAGTCCCAGTAGTCTCACTTGTTTGAATTTACCAAAGACAGAGTCAGTCTTTCTTCTTACCTGTTAAGGTCTGTAAACAAGTCAGATTGGCACCTGTTATTTTGCCAGAGAAATGTTAGAGTCTGTAAAAAAGTCTGGATGGCGCCTGGCAAAATGCCAGAGGGAGTGGTTTGTGAAGTAACAAAAGCGAGCCATTAAGTGTGGAGATTCCTTATTGTTTGACTGCTGTATCTATTTCATGCTAATTAGATAGGCTGTGTAAAATGTATAAATACCGCTCTTATTCAACAATAATTGGCTTCCACTCCTGCTGCATCAGTCTACCCAAGTTGTTCGTCACCCCCCCGGTTATTTTGCCCAGCCAGCCGGGCTGCGGCACTTACCTACTGATGTGAGGATGGCCAAATGCCAGGGAAGCTCTGAAGATAATTCTTTCCTGATAAAGCAGGTATTGGCTCACCGCTGACTCCTGACTACTTCACAGAGTTAGCAAAGGAAAGCAGATTTGAGACAGGACAAGCAATTTTGGGGAACATAGTATGGCCCACCAGTCAGAGGACACTCTGGATAGTCACAGACCAACTTGGAGGAAAGAGTTGCCTTTGTGGGTGTGGTTGTGGGTTTGTGTATTCCACTGTGTCTGTGGTTATAGACATTAGAAAAGAGAATGCATCAATGGAATTGTTCTGTCTAGTAGAAAGCTTCTCAGCATTCATCCTGCCAAATTTATGAATGGACTACGGCTTTCCTTATGAATGGGCAACACCTGCTATCTTCCTAAGTTCCTGTTTTCTTCCTGAATTCTGGCCACTCTCAAGAATAGGCTCATGGTTTTGTGTAAAAGATATGTACCACCTCCAAACTCTATAACATGGCCTTGTACTGGGTAGCTGAAGGGAATGGAGAGGAACTCAGAAAACTCAGATATCAGTGTGACCAGTAAAGTGTCAGTGGAGAAACACTGATTTGGGTCTTTTGTTTACCTATTGTTCCGTTGCCCTGAATGTCTGGAAGGTCTTTGCCTCAGTCCACCCCTTTGTGAAACCTGAAGAAAACAGTTGTCTAATGGAAAATAATGAGCATCACCTGTGGCTCTTTGCTTAATTGCCGTGGAAAGGGATGTGTCTGAATCAGCCTCTTGTCCCTGTGTGAGGCTGTGACTTAGATTCTCACCACCTGATGAATCTAAGTAAAGATCTCATGTGTGCATCCAAAACCAAAATGGAAAAAGAGCAGTCTTGTGGATGAAGTCTCTCGCCTTCCTCTGTAAGGTTCCTGACTTCCATCAAGTGAGAATAGGTATCTTTGGTTCAAAAAGTTTTTCAAAGCCCTGCAGAGGCAAGCCCAGAGGTGCTTGGATTTTCTCATAACTCCAATTCACATAAGAATCTAAACCCCACAGACATAAGGCTCAAATTGGAGAAGCAGAGCAGTATTAATGGCAGGCCTAATTGATCACTCCTTGTTCACAGATAGGTTGTCAAGCCACCCTGACATTAGACAAATGAGGGTAGGGAGCATATTTTGGATACTGTCTTCAGCTGCACCCCTCATGGAAACTTCCAGCCAGAGGTTATGATGAGTGTCTATGTGGAAGTAGTTGAGAGCCATGTGGGAGTGTTTTGGTTTTAATTGTGGTCATTTGTTTGGCTGATGGAAGAGATGACTGGGTCCACCTTGGCTTGAACTCTGGTGTGAGTCTTCTTAGAGACTGAGTTCTGGAAATGACTGCAGAGATGTATTGCCATGAATTGTGTTGGGATTTTTGGAGGCCACACATGGTAATGGCCTTTGGAAACTGATTTCTAGGCCCGGGGGGCTTCCCACAGAGCACTGGGAATCTGAGCCAGAATATCACATGATTTTATTCTGAAAGACTTGACAGCCATAGTTGAGAGTAAAAACACACATGGACCTCACATTGTAGACCTCAATGGGCCTGGCTTCATTTGATCTTTTGGCCACTCTTTGGGAAGTCTTGCCTGTGAGAGTTCTCCAGATCTTTCATTGAAATGGGCTTTCTCACCTTTTAATGTTTCCAGAATGAATTAAATCCCACAGTGCCTCCAACCTCATCCTTGAAAAATGGCTAGATAAACATCATAAAAATTTGAAATTCCCATCACCAGGTGACACTGGATACACTTTGGATTTCCTGTTGCTCATCATGAGTGTACCAGACAGTGCCTTGATTGACTGGGTTTCATGAAAATGGTGTAGAACAATGATGCAAATAAGTTAAAGTCTGCTGAGTAGTGGGCCTAGAGCAGTGTTTTGCAGGTCTGTGATAAAACTTCTGTGGTGGGGTCATGTGGATCTGCCAAAAGGCTTGTAACTGACATGGTGCAGCCAGCAGACCCTTGTATGTAAAGGCATCTTGTTGAATGGAGAGGTTTCAGGGCAATGTTCAGAATCAGGTTGCTATGGTCAAGGGGGCAAGCTATGTGGGATAGAAGCCTGGTTGGTGCATTCTCCTGCAGACCCTGACGCACAACACGTGACAGATCTCCCTCCAGCACTGTGACCCAGTTGAATTCCTTGTATTTCCTGAAGCCAATACCAAACTCCCAGTGCAGCAGCAAGGACACCATGAAAAGTGGAGGATGACCAAATGGCTTCACAGTCCACACGGGGCCACACTTAGCCTTCAGTGGCAAGAGTTTACTTACAAAGAGAGAATTTAGCCTTGCTGCCTCACGTTCTTTGGAAAATAAGAAACCATGTTCTGCAGGTCACATAGATGGAGACCCAGCTTTGGTGGTCTCACTAGAAAGGAAGCCATAGGTCCTGACTACAACATATACTTCAAGTGGCCAACCTCAGAGGCAGGTTCTCCAGAAGTCTTTAGGCTGGCAGATCTCCATATTTGTGCAGTATTTACCCTGTCCCTTACTTTTGGAAACTCCTCTACCACCTCCAATATTGTGAACTCGTAACCATGTTCCATTCCTGATATGTATTCACAGATTTTCTAAATCTTCTTCTTTTATTTTGTCTTACTTGGGGCAAAGATAGTGTCAAGGTATTGTTGTGAATGAGAGTAGGAAGATTTTGTGTAGCACATATTTGCATACACATTTGATTCATTTTCCTATTTTACATTCAAAATACTGAATCCCTGACACTAACGCATACCCTACTAGACTCTGACTACTAACCCTAATATGGTGGAGAGAAATAATGCAAACAGAAGTGAAATACAAACAGTTCAGAGGAGGCATGGTGTATAGTTGGATTTGCCTTTTGCATGATAAATTGTAGGTGTTATAAATCTAGTCAATTTTTAATTAAAATAGTTCACCATGGGTTTTTGTAGTTAACAAATACGTGAATTCCTGTCTCCCTTTCTCTGTAGCCTATTCAGCACATGTATTTTTATATGCCCTTTCTCTGTAGCCTATTCAGCACATGTATTTTTATATGCACATATAGAATCCTACCTGGTATCACACGTACATTTTTGTGACTTGGCTGACTTGGAGATACAAATTGTGAGAAAAGATCACTCCTCCTAAAAGCAGTTGGAACTGAAAATTCAACCTATGTGTGAGCTTCCTAGGAGAACAACATTGTACATAAATCCATGCTCAGTAAAATAAATTATTTTGCATCTGTGGATGTTATATATTTCATGATGAATATTGATTGGCTTATATATTGGTACTTTTTAATATCTCTGTGTGTGTTTTGGGTATATATATATATATATATATATATACACTCCCAAGATTTTTCAAAATATGAAATATATGTGTCTTATATACACTACCGAAATTCATTCATGTTCATGTATGTGGATTTATAATAAAAATTTCACAAGATTATTCTCAGAAGTATTCATTTACCTGAACTACATATTTGTTTTCTAGTACTTAAAACTAACTTCAGTGAATGAGCATACAAATACTAATATTTCTACAGTAATTGACCCAGTTTAACATCAATGCAATTAGATTCCTATGGGACATGGTGTGTATTTTGATGTTCATTTTTATTCAACATTGGTTCGTTAATATTTCTTCAGTTCATGCACATCATAGGATATATATTTCATCCACAAATTCACAAATTTATAGGCATTTGTTTCTCTTTCAATCACTTACTGCTTCAGAACACATGTATTCCTCCAGGTTTCTTGACTGGTCTTTTAATGAGACTTCTTTCCAAACACATTATTTTCGATTTCCATAATCACTTTTGAAGCAAATCTCACACAATCTTTATAATAAAACATAACGCAATTATACAATTAGATGTGTAACTGGTTGGAATGAATGATTGTATATCAATATAAGTTTTTGTGTATATTTTCACATATCAATTCAATCCATTATTTAAAGTGGAAACAGTTATATTATTTATTAACAGTATTGTCAATTCATGCATTAACTCTATATTCATAGACACAGAGTACAAATCTTTGTACCGCCAATAATAATTTATACATCTTCAAAATATTGCTCTCAGAAATGGTATAAGAAATACTTATGTCACCCAATCTACATATACATTTTATCACAGTAATATTCGGGACCCAAAATGCAAAGGTCAAACATATGATTGTACCAAAGCCTAAATTGAAAGTGAGCATGGATTACTAAAAACGTCCATGTACATGTTGCCTAATGTTCTCAAATGTCAATCCTATTTGTGACAACATATTTTTTTCTTCCTTAGATTATATATTCAAACTCAACCCTGTTGAAAATATCTAATCCTATCACTCACTTTATACTTTTCCTGATTTCTTAATGTCTCTATTGATATCTGCTTACCGACATATTTTCCCCAGTTCATCATTGTGACTGACTCTTCACATGTGCTCACATTTAAATTCACTCTCTATCCGAAACCCTATTGCTGGAGAACTTTTGTCCAAAACCTATACTCACTCTTCTTTCTGAAACTGAATATCTTTCTAATAATTTCAACTATCCCTTTTTGACTAGAAGTTCTCTTCAACATTCCATCATCCAACGTACAAGGTCCTATGCCATTATACTGAATTTATCTGAGACATCTCTGCAGAAAATAATTCAAATCTAAGTATCCCAATCAAGGGCCCAATGCCCTTCTGGGCTTCAAATCTTACCTACATTTCTGTTTTCATACTAATATTTCACCTATATTTTCTTGTAAATATTGCAGCTTCCCAATCATTCCTGCAGAATGATTCCTAACTCATATCGAACATGTTATTAATCCTAACCATACACTGTTCCCTCAATCTAACTTTACAGAAGATTAGAGACAGAGTTGGTCTTTCAATATAGGAATGTAGCAGATCTTCCACATGCTAAGATCCTCAAAGGTCCATACAGAAATGATCCCTGGAGAAGATGTATGCAGCTATGAAGGACCTGAGAGAGAAAAAGTCATCTCCATGTAATGGCTCATCACTGGCTCCTAATAACCTCACAGAGTTGGCCAAGGAGACCAGATCTGAGACAGGACAGGCCATTTCTGGGAACATAGTATGGCCCACCAGTAAGAGGACACTCCGGATAGTCACAGACCTACTTGGGGGAAGGAGGTGCCTTTGTGGGTTGGGTGTGAGTTTGTGGTCTTGTCTCATTTTCTGAGAATAGGTAGGAAAGGCAGTATGTTCATTTTGGAGTGGATGGTTTCTAGAAAGTCGTTTGACAAGGAGTGTGTTTCTATGTCTGGGTATCCCACTGTGTTCGTGGATGAAGACATTAGAAAGAGCATGCATCAATGGATGTGTTCTGTCTAGTAGAAAGCTTCCCAGCATTCATCCTTCCCAATTTATAGATGGACTTGGCTTGCCTTCTGGATGGGCAACACCTACTGTCTTCCTAAGTTCCTGTTTTCTGCCTGAATTCTGGCCACTAACCATAATAGGCTCATGGTTATGTGTCCAAGATATGTACCACCTCCAAGCTCTGGGACATGGCCATGTACAGGATAGCTGAAGGGAATTGGAGCATCTCAGAAAACTCAGATATCAATGTGACCAGTAAAGTATCTGTGGAGAAACCCTGCTTTGGGCCTTTTGCATACCTATTCTTCTGTTGCACTGAATAACAGGAAGGTCTTTGATTAGGCCACGCCTTTGTGAAGCCTGAAGAAAACAGTTTTCAAATGGAAATGAATGGGCATCACCTGGGGCTCTTTGCTTAATTGTTTGGAAAGGGATGTGTCTGAATTGGCCACTTGGTCCTGTGTGAGGCTGTGGCTTAGATACTCAGCACCTAATGGACCTAAAGAAAGATCCCATGTGTGCACCCAAATCCAAAATGTCCAAAAAGCATTTATTGTGGACTACGTCTCTCGCCTTCCTCTGTAAGGTTCCTGATCTCCATCAAGTGAGAATAGGGATCCTTTGCATCAAATGAGTACTTCAAAGCCTTGCAGAGTCTAGCCCACTGGTGCTTGTGATTACTCATGACTCCAGTTCACATAAAGAATCTAAATCCCACAGTCAGTAAGCCTCAAATTGGAATTGTGGAGCAGTATTAAAGGCAGGGCTCTATGATCATTCCGTGTTCAAAGGAAGGGTGTCCAGGCAACCCTGACTTGTGACAAATGAGGTGCAAGGGTGCTAATTTTGAACACTTTGTTGGTCTGTGCCCCTCATGAAAACCTCAAGCCAGAGGTTATTATTAGTGTCTATATGGAAGAAGATGAGTGCCATGTGGGAGTCTTTTGTTTTTAATTGTGGTCATTTGTGTGGCGGTTGGAAGAGATGTCTGGTTCCACCTGGGCTTGAACTCTGGTGTGATTCCCCTTAGAGACTGAGTTGTGGAACTGTCCTCAGAGAAGTATTGCCATGAATTGTGTTGAGATTTTAGGAGGCCACACATGAGATTCGCCCTTGGAAACTGAGATCTAGGCCCAGGGTGGCTTTCCACAGAGCATAAGTAATCTCAGCCAGGATATCACACGATTTTATTGTTAAAGACTTGGCAGCCATAGTTGAGAGTCATAACACACATGGAGCTCACATTGTAGACCTCAATGAGCCTGGCTTCATGTGACCTTTTGGCCACACTTTGGGAAGCTTTGCCTGTGATAGTTCTCCATTTTTTTCGTTCAAATGAGTTTCCTCGCCATTTAATGGTTCCTGAATGATTGGAAACCCACAGTGCCTCCAACTTCATCCTTAAAAAATAGCTAGATAAATACCACCAAATTTTTGAAATTCCCTTGACCAAGTGGCACTGGAGAAACTTTGGATTCCTGTTGCTGATTATGAGTATACCAGACAGTGCCTTGATTGACTTGGTTTCACGAAAATGCTGTAGAACAGAGATGCCAGTAATTTGGAGCCTGCTGAGTAGTTGGCCTAGAGCAGTGGTGGGGAGGTGTCTGAAATAACATCTGTGGTGAGGCCATGTTTATCTGCCATTGGCTTCCAAATGGCTTGTGACTGACATTTTGCATCCAGCAGACCCTTGTATGTAAAAGCATCTTGTTATATGGAGAGGTTTCAGGACAATATTCAGAATCAGGTTGCTATGGTCAATGGGGCAAGCTCTGTGGGAAAGAAGCTTGCTTGGTGCATTCTCCTGCAGACCCTGACCCACCACATGTGACAGAATTCCCTCCAGCACTTTGTCCCAGTGGAACTCCTTGTATTTCAAGAAACAGATACCAAACTCCCAGTGCAGCAGCAAGAAACACCACAAAAAGTGGAGGATGAAAAAATGGCTTTACAGTAAAGACGAGGAGACACTTAGCGCGCAGTGGCTAAAGTTTACCTACAAAGAAAAAATTCAGCACTGCTGCCTCATGTTCATTGGGAAATAAGAAACAATGTCCTCCAGGTCATATAGATGCAGACCCAGTTATGATGGTCTAACTAGAACGGAAGCTAAATCTCCTGACAGCAACATATATTTCAAGTGCCCAAACTCAGAGGCCTAAAGTCTTTAGGCCAGCAGAGCTCCATGTTTGTGGAGTGTTTACCCTGTCCCTTGCTTTTGGAAACTCCTATACCACCTCCAAGTATATGAACTCCTGAGCATATTCCATTCCAGATATGTATTCACAGATTTTTGTAAATCATGTCCTCTAATTGTGTCTTACTTTAAGCGAAGATGATGTCAAGGCATTGTTCTGGATGAGAGTGGGAACATTTTTTTGTATCACATATTTGCATAAATATTGAATTTATTTTCCTATTTTCAATTCGAAATACTGAATCCCTGACACTAACCCAAAACCTACTAGACTCTGACTACTAATCCTAATATGATGGAGTAAAATAACCCACACAGAATAGAAATACAACCAGTTCAGAGGAGGCATGGTGTATAGTTGTACTTTCCTTTTGCATGATAAAGGGTTGGTGTTATAAATCTTGTCAATTTGTAGTTAAAATAGTTCTCTATGTGTTTTTAAAGTTAACAAATATGTGAATTCCTGTCTCTCTTTCTCTGTAGCCGATTCAGCACATGCATTTTTATATGCACATATAGAATACTACATGGTATCACACGTACATATTTGTGAGGTAACTGACTTTGCAAATACAAATTGTTAGAAGAAAACACTTCTTCTAAATGCTGTTGGAACTGAAAATTCAACCTATGGGTAAGCTTCCTAGTTGAACAACATAAATCCATAATTAGTAAAATCAATATTTTTGGATCTGTGGATGATATATATTTCATGGTGAATTTCGATTGCCATACATAATGCTACTTTGTAATGTCTGTATTTAGGTGTGTGTGTGTGTGTGTGTGTGTGTGTGTGTGTGTGTGTGTGTGTATTCACTCTGCTGATTATTCAAAATATAAAATATATGTGTCTTATTATACACTAACTAAATTCATTCATATTCATGTATTTGGATTTATAATCAACGTTTGAGAAGATTATTCTCAGAAATATTTTTCCACCTGAAATACATGTTTGTTTCCTAGTACTGAAAACTAACTTCAGGGGATCATATTATGGCAGCGATGGGAGTTCATTACCCACCTGTACCGCGTCACTTTGCAGGAGAAGGACGAGTTAGAACGGCTAAAATCTATCTTATTAGAAATTTCCAGGAAAATTGGTGTGCTCCAAAACCTACAGGAAGGATTTCCATTGCACAAGGACCAGCTACGGGGACTCAAACACCAGCAATTTGTCCTCACGGAGGGTCACGCTGCTTATTTAGCAAATCGCCCCACGGCTAGTGTCTGCAATGCGCGCTGGGAAACGACGAGAGAGCAACACAAAGATACAGTCTGTGGATTATGCGGGCTCCTGCCATCTGGGCAATCACTGTGCTCAGTGCTGAATTCTGGGTTTGAAATGGGGGAAGGAAGCGGTCCAATTCGGTTTTCCACACCGGTGAGACCACAGAGGAAGATAGCGGTCACCATCTTGGAGAGCTGATGTCACCATCCCTGTTTTTGACTGATCACAGCTCATTCAGATACAGAATAGGTAATTTCAGGCTGCCATTCGCCTTCATCTTGCAGACAAATTACTCAGGGTCAGTGCTAAAGAATCCATGAAAATTGCTTCTTGGATCGTTCTCCTATCAGAACATACACCGAGCCCGGAGCGGCTGAATTCCGGGTCCCGGAACTGCTCTGGCCCAGGGCTAAAGAACCTGCAGAAACTGTTTCTTGGTCTGGGTCCTGCTGAATACTGTAGAGGTAAATGCCAACTGAGCCTTCATAGACAGTGGCAACAGGATTGAGACGGGGCTTGTGAGGGCCAGTCAGGACTCACCCGTTGCTTTGGTCACCCGACAAAGGGAATGAAATGATGCCATTTACATGGGATACCAACATGGCAGACATCTGATGTGATCACAAAGTGGTGGAGGAGATAACTTCATCGATACCAGCGGCGAGAGAAATAGTTGGTCTCCTGGTAAAGAAAGTGAGTCACAAACATCTGAGTCTCTCTCATTTTGTCATCAAGCCAGAGGTGCAGAGCAGAGCTGCCGCCTGTGCCTGGAACAGGCCCAGCGACCCACCGGCGTGGTAGTCACGTCACCCCAATTGGAGTAGGGGCAGAGCAGAGCCAACACCCATGCCTGCAAGGTAGGCAGACGTACGACCGACCGGCAGAACAGGCCTAGCGGCCGGTCAGCATGGTAGACAGATCACCCCAATTGGAGGAGCAGCACAGCTGCCAACCGCACCTGCAATGGAGACTTTTCCACAATACAAGAGCAATATAAATATACAGGGGGAAAATTACAAAAACACAACAGTTTCACCAAGCAGAAAGAAACGCAAGCTGTATGAAAAGACAAGGAAAGAAAGGACCACAAGCAATGCAGGTCAACTCAACTTTAGAAGAGGTAATAGATGCAGCATATGGAATGTCAGATAAAGAATTCAGGATATACATGCTTCAGGTGATCTGGAATCTCAAGGAAGACATTAGACAGCAAATATCAGTCAATGAAAGATCACTTCGACAATGAATTACATAAAAAAATCCAAGTAGCAAAGATCAACTATACAGGGAGATAGAGGTTATAAAAAACAAACGAACTGAAATCTTAGAAACGCAGGAAGTAATGAACCATCTTAAAAACTCAATTGAGAATACTACCATCAGAGCAGAATACTTAGAAGATAGAACATCAGACAATGAAGACAAAGTATTTCAACTCAAAAAGAACATACACAGCTCAGCAAGACTGTTAAGAAACCATGAGCAAAACTGCAAGAAATATGGGATAACATAAAGAGAATAAACATAAGAGTCATTGGGATACAGGAAAGTATAGAGGTCCAAACCAAAGGAGTGAGCAATCTATTCAATGAAATAATAGGAGAAAAATTCCTAGACTTGAAGAATGAGACAAAATCCCAAATCCTAAAAGTCTACAGGACGCCGAACATGCAAAATCATAAGAGATCCACACCTAGACACATTGTAATGAAGATACCCTACATACAGAATAAAGAGAGAATTTTAAAAGCTACAAGAGAAAGGAAGCAGATTATACTTAGTGGTAAACCAACCAGGATAACAGCTGATCTTTCAACACAGACTCTGAAAGCTAGAAGATCCTTTAATAACATATTTCAAACACTGAAAGAAAATGGGTTCCAACCAATTATCATGTATCCAGCGAAATTAAGCTTCAGATGGAAGATGAAATTAAAACCTTCCACGATAAACAAAAGTGAAAAGAATTTGCAGCTAGAAAACCATCTCTTCAAAACATCCTTGGCAAAACATTACAGGAAGTGGAAATGGAAAATACCAATGAAAACCAACAGTGGGAGGTAGGACAATAAAGGGGGGAAAATAATCAAAGAGGAAAACAAACTATGTTTAGTAACATAAATAAACAAATATGGCTGGAAGAACAACCCATATCTCAATAATAACCAAAAATCTTAATGGCTTAAACTCACCAATTAAGAGACACAGGCTAGTAGAATGGATCACAAAAGAAGAACCAACAAAATGCTGCCTACAGGAGACGCATTTTATAGGAAAAGACATACATAGACTGAGGGTGATACTTGAAAAAATCATATCACTCTTATGAACTTCGGAAACAAGCAGGAGTGTCCATACTCATATCAAATAAAATAGATTTCAAGCCAAAGTTAATCAAAAGGGATAAAGAAGGACACTACATACTACTCAAGGGAACCATACGCCAACAAGACATAACAATCATATATATATATATATATGCCACAAACAATGGTGCAGCTTTGTTCATCAAACAAACTCTTCTCAATTTCAAGAGTCTAATAGACCACAATACAGTAATCATGGGAGACATGAACACACCTCTCTCACCACTGGACAGATCTTCCAAACAAAAGTTGAATAAGGAAACTATAGAACTCAATAACACAATTAATAACCTAGACTTAATTGACATATATACAATATACAACCCATCATCAAGAAGTTACACTTTTTCTCAGCAGAACATGGATCCTTCTCAAAAATACATCATATATTATGTCACAGGGCAATTCTTAGACAATAAAAAGGAGTAGAGATAATACCATGCATTTTATCTGATCATAATGTAATGAAATTAAAAATCAACGATAAAAAAGGAAGGAAAAATCATTCATCACTTGGAGAATGAACAATAGGTTTCTGAATGATCAATGGGTTATAGAAGACATCAAGGAAGAAATTAAAAAATTCTTAGAGATAAATGAAAACACAGACACAATATATCGGAATCTATGGGACACATTGAAAGCAGTTCCAAGAGGAAAATTCATTGCTTGAGTTCATTCCTTAGAAAAAGAAAAAACCAACAAATAAATGATCTCATACTTCATCTCAAAATCTTAGACAAACAAGAGCAAACAACAGCAAAAGAAGTAGAAGGCAACAAATAATTAAAATCAGAGAAGAAATTAATGAAATCAAAACAAAAGAAACAATTAAAAAAATTGACAAAACAATACATTGGTTTTTTGAAAAAATAAATATAATCGACAGACCCTTAGCCATGCTAACAAAGAGAAGAAGAAAGAGAACTCAAATTACTAGCATATGAAATGAAAAAGGAAATATAACAAGAGACACTTCAGAAATACAGAAGAAAATCAGAAATTATTTTGAATTAATATACTCCAATAAAATAGAATATAGTGAAGGCATTGATAAATTTCTTAAGTCATATGATGTGCCCAGATTGAGTCAGGAGGATATAGACAACTTAAACATTCCAATATCAATTGAGGAAATAGAAGAAACCATCAGAATACTACCAACTAAGAAAAGCCCAGGACCGGATGGGTATAGAGCAGAATTATACAAAACCTTTAAAGAAGAACAAAAACCAATACTTTTCAAGGTATTTCAGGAAAAATGCAAAAATCCTCAAAAAAAATTCTGGCGAATCAGACACAAAAACATATATATAAAAAAAAATGTGCACCATAATCAAGTAGGATTCATTCCTGGGATGCAAGGCTGGTACAATATACGGAAATCAATAAATGTTATTCATCACATCAATAGACTTAAAAATAAGAACCATATGATCATCTCGAGAGATGCGGAAAAAGCATTTGACAAGGTACAGCATCACTTTACGTTCAAAACTCTAGAAAAACTAGGGATAACAGAATCATACCTCAATATTGTAAAAGCAATCTTTGCTAAGCCTCAGGCTAGCATCATTCTGAATGGAGAACAATTGAAGGCATTCCCCCTAAAATCTGGAGCAAGACAATGATGCCCTCTCTCACCCCTTCTGTTCAACATAGTTATCGAAACACTGGCCAGAGCAATTAGAAAGACTAAAGAAATTAAAGGCATTAAAATAGGAAAAGAAGAACTCCAATTATCGCTATTTGCAAAAGACATGATTCTATACCTAGCAGACCCAAAAGGGTCTACAAAGAAACTATTAGAGGTAATAAATGAATTCAGCAAAGTGGCAGGATATTAAATCACCACGCATAAATCAAAGGCATTTTTGTATATCAGCGACAAATCCTCTGAAATGGAAATGAGGACAATCACTCCATTCACAATATCATCAAAAAAATAAATAAAATACTTGGGAATCAACCTAACAAAAGAGGTGAAAGACATATACAATGAAAACTACAGAACCCTAAAGAGAGAAATAGAAGAAAATCTTAGAAGATGAAAAAATATACCCTGTTCATGGATAAGCATAACTAACATCATCAAAATGACGATATTACCAAAAGTTCTCTATAGGTTTAATGCAATGCCAATCAAAATCTCAAGGTCATTAATTGTAGAAATAGATAAAACAATTATGAAATTCATATGGAAAAATAAAAGACCCAGAATAGCAAAAACAGCTCTAAGCAGGAAGTGTGAATCAGGCAGTATACCGATACCAGACCTCAAACTATACTACAGATCAATAGTAACAAAAATAGCATGGTACTGGTGACAAAACAGGCGGGTGGACCAGTGATACAGAATAGAGGACACAGAAACCAATCCACAAAACTACAGCTATCTTATATTTGATAAAGGGACTAAAAGCATGCAATGGAGGAAGGATAGCATCTTCAACAAATGGTGCTGGGAAAACTGGAATTCCATATGTAACAAAATGAAACTGAATCCCCTCCTCTCACCATGCACAAGAGTTAACTCAAAATAGATCTAGGAGGTTGATATCAAATCAGAGACACTGCATCTGGTGGAAGAAAACTTTTGCCACCATCTACATACTGTGGTGTCGGGCTCCAAATTTCTCAATAGGACACCCATAGCACCAGAGTTAATCCCTAGAATCAACAAATGGGGCTTACTCAAACTAAATACATTTTTCTCAGCAAAAGAAACAATAAGAGAGGTAAATAGGGAGCCTACATCCTTGGAACAAATCTTACTCCTCACACTTCAGATAGAGCCCTAATATCCAGAGTATACAAAGAACTCAAAAAAATTAAACAATAAGAAAATGAATAACCCAATCAACAAATGGGCCAATGACCTGAACAGACACTTCTCAGAGGAGGACATACAATCAATCAATAAGTACATGAAAAAATGCTCACCATCTCTAGCAGTCAGAGAAAAGCAAAACAAACCCACCCTAAGATACCATCTCACTGCAGTAAGATCGGCAGCCATTATGAAGTCAAACGCCATCATGTGCTGTCGAGGATGTGGGGAAAAGGTCACACCTGTACATTGCTGGTGGGACTGCAAATTAGTGCAGCCAATTTGGAAAGCAGTATGGAGATTTCTTGGAAAGCTGGGAATGGAACCACCATTTGACCTATTCCCATTCTTGGTCTATTCCCTAAAGAACTAAAAAGAGCATGCTACAGAGATACTGATAAATCGATGTTCATAGCAGCACAATTCACAATTGCAAGACTGTGGAACCAACCTAGATTCCCTTCATTAGATGAACGGATTAAAAATGTGGCATTTATATAGAATGGCTTGTGACTCAAAAGGTGCAGCCAGCAGACCCTTATATGTAAAGGCAAATTTTTATATGGTTTGGTTTCAGGTAAATGTTCAGAATCAGGTTGCTATGGACACGGGGGCAAACTATGAGAGATAGAATATTGGATGGTGCATTCTCCTGCAGAACCTGACCATACACACGTGACAGAACTCCCTCCAGCACTGTGTCCCAGTTGAACTCCTTGTATTTCGTGATGCAAATACCAAACTCCCAGTGCAGCAGCAAGAAACACCACGAAAAGTGGAGGATGACCAAATGGCTTCACAGTTCACACGGGGAGACACTTAGGTTCCAGTGTCCACAGTTTACTTAGGAAGAGAGAATTCAGCACTACGGTCTCATGTTCATTGGAAAATAAGAAACCATGTCCTCCAGGTCACATAGATGCAGACCCATCTTTGATGGTCTCACTACAAAGAAAGCTAAAGCTCCATACAACAAAATATATTTCAAGTGCCCAACCTCAGAGGGACTTTCTCAAGAAGTCATTAGGCCAGCAGAGCTCCATGTGTGTGGACTGTTTAAACTTTCCCTTACTTTTGGAAACTCCTTTACCACTTCCAATTTTTTGAACTACTGAGTATATTTTATTCCACATATGAATTCACAGATTTTCTAACTCTTCTCCTCTAATTGTGTTTTACTAGGGTCGAAGGTAATGACAAGGCATTGTTCTTGATGAGAGTTGGAAGATTTTTGTGTAGCATATGTTTGCGTACACATTGGATTCATTTTCCTATTTTCCATCCAAAATACTGAATCTCTGACACTATCCCATACCCTACTAGACTTTGACGATTAATCCTAATATGGTGAAGAAAAATAACCCAAAGAGAATAGAAATACAAGCAGTTCAGAGGAGGCCTGGTGTATACTAGGTCTTGCCTTTTGCATGATAAAGGGTAGGTATTATAAAAATTGTCAATTTTTAATTGAAATAGTTCTACATGTGTTTTTAAAGGTAACGAATATGTGACTTCCTGTTTCCTTTTCTCTGTAGCCTATTCAGCACATGTGTTTTTATACGCACATATAGAATCCTACCTGGTATCACACATAATTTCTTTTGAGGCTACTGACTTGGAAGATAAAAATTGTGAGTAGAGGTCATTCCTCCTAAACGCTGTTGAAACTGAAAATTCAACCTATGTCAGCTTCCTAGTAGAACAACATTATACATGAATCCATGTTAAGCAAAATGAATATTTTTCGATATGTGGATTATATATATTTCATGATGAAATGCGATTGGCATATATATTGCTACTTTTAATGTCTGTGCATGTGTCTGTGTGTGTGTGTGTGTGTGTGTGTGTGTGTGTGACTCTCCAAGTTTTTTAAAATATGAAATATATGTGTATTATATACACTCCCTAAATTCATTCATGTTCATGTATGTGGATTTATAATCAACTTTTCAGAAGATTATTCTCAGAAATATTCATCCACCTTGAATACATATTTGTTTCCCATTACTGAAATCTGATTTCAGTTAATGGTTCATACAAATCCTAACATTTCTACATTAACTGACCCAGTTTAACATCAATGCAAGTAGATTCCTATGGGACATGATGTCTATTTTGAACTTCATTTCTATTCAACACTGCTACATTACTATTTCTTCACGTTTAGCACATCATAGCATATATATTTCATCCACAAGTTCACAAATTTAGAGGCATTTGGTTCACTTTAAATCCCTTCCTGCTTTAGAACACATGTATTCCTCCAGGTTTCTTGACTGGATTTTTTGAGACTTCTTTCCAAACACATTATTTTCGATTTCCATAATCCTTTTGAAGAAAATCAGACACACCCTTCATGATAAACCATAACCTAATATTACCATTAGATGTATAACTGGTTGGAATGAATGATTTTATATCAATATTAGATTTCCTGTATATTTTCAGATATCAATTAAATGAATTATTTAAAGTGGAACCAGTTATATTATTTATTCACAGTATGGTCTATTCATGCATTATCTCTATATTCACAGACACAGCGTACACCTCTTTGTACCCCCAATACTAATTTATACGTCTTCTTAATATTGCTCCCGGAAATGGTGGAAGAAATACTCATGTCACCTGATCTACATATACATTTTATCACAGTAATATTCTTGACAAAACTGCAAAGGTCACACTTATGATTTTACAAAGCCTAAATGGAAAGTGAACATGGATTACTAAAAACATCCATGTCCAGGTTGCCTAATGCTCTCAAATGTCATTCTTTGGTGACTACATATTTGTTTCTTCCTAAGATTATATATTCAAACTCAATCATGTTGAAAATGTCTAATCCTAACAATCACTTTGTACTTTGCCTAATTTCCTATTGTCTTCCTTGATATTTGCTTTCCTACATTTTTTCCCTAGTTCATCATTGTGAATGACTCTTCACATGTGCTGACAATGGCATTCACTCTCTAATCGAAACCCTGTTGCTAAAGAATTTTTTTTTTCCAAATTCTATACTCACACTTCTTCCGAAAACTACCGACTGTCTTTCTAATCTTACCAACTATCCCTTTTGGAGTTGATGTTCCCTTCTAAATTCAATCATCCAAGGTACAAAGTCTTATGCCATTGTATATTGATTTATCCAAGAAATCTCTGCTGAAGGTAATTCAATGCTAAGTATCCCAATCAAGGGCCCAATTCCCTTCTGGGCTTCAAATCTTACCTAGATTTCTGTTTTCATACATATATTTCACCTCTATGTTTTATAAATATAGCAGATTCCCAATATCATTATTCATCCCTCAGAATAATTCCTAACCCAAATTGAACAAGTTATTAATGCTAACCATACACTGTTCCCTCAATCTAACTTTACAGAAGAGCGGGACAGAGTTGGTCTTACAATACAGGAATATAGGGGACCTTCCACCTGCGGAGAACCTCAAAGGTCCATGCAGATATGACGCCTGGAGAAGATGTAGGCAGATATGAAGGACCAAACAAGGCCTGTGTGGAGAGCTGTTCCCGGGTGCCTATGGTTGATATACCATTCTAACTTGTGAAAGTGTCACATGAAGTAGGGGTAGCCACCAGCACTTGTCCCCGTTGAACTCCTTGTATTTAGTTAAGCAAATACCAAACTCCCAGTGCAGCAGCAAGAAACACCACGAAAATGGAGAATGAACAAATGGCTTCACAGTCCACATGGGGAGACACTTAGCCCCCAGTGGCCACAGTTTACCTACAAAGAGGGAATTCAGTACTGCTGCCATATGTTCATTATAAAATAAGATACCATGTCCTCGAGGTCACATAGATGCACACCCAGCTTTGATGGTCTCACTACAAAAGAAGCTATAGCTCCAGACAACAATATAAATTTAAGTGCCCAACCTCTTAGCCAGTTTCTCAAGAAGTCTTTCGGCCAGCAGAGCTCCATGTTTGTGTTGTGTTTACAATGTCCCTTACTTTGAGAAACTCCTCCACCATGTCCAAGGTTGTGAACTCCTGAGAATTTCCCATTCCAGATTGGATTTATTTTGCAATTTTCCATTCTACAGTAACTGACCTAGGTTTACATCAATGCAAGTAGATTCCTATGGAACATGATGTGTATTTTGAAGTTCATTTTTATTCAACACTGTTACATTACTATTTCTTCAGTTTATGCACATAATAGGATATATATTTATTCCACAAGTTAGGAAGTTTATAGGCATTTGGTTAACTTTCAATCACTTTCTGCTTCAGAACACATGTATTCCTCCATGTTTCTTGACTGGTCTTCTCATGAGACTTCTTTCCAAACACATTATTTTCTATTTCCGTAATCACTTTTGAAACAAAACTCACACACCCTTCATTATAAACCATAACTCTAAGATTACCATTAGATGTATAACTCTTTGGAATGCATGATTGTTTATCAATATAAGATTTCCTATATATTTTCAGATATCAATTCAATCCATTATTTAAGTGGAACCATTTATATTTTTTCCCAGTATGATCTATGTATGCATAATCTCTATATTCATAGACACAGCATACACCTCTTTGTACCCCCAATACTAATTTATTCATCTTCACAATATTGCTCCCGGAAATGGTGGAAGAAATACGCATGCCACATGATCTACATATACATTTTATTACAGTAATATTCTGGACACCAAATGCAAAGGTCACACTTATTATTGTACCAAAGCCTAAATGGAAAGTGAGCATGGATTACTAAAAACATCCATGTCCACATTGCCTAATTCTCTCAAATGTCAATCCTATTCGTGACTACATATGTGTTTCTTCCTAAGATTATATATTCAACCTGAACCCTTTGAAAAATTCTAATCCTATCACTTTATAGTTTGCCTGATTTTGTAATGTCTCTATTGATATCTGCTTTCCTACATATTTCCCAAGTTCATCATTGTGATTGCCTCTTCAGATGTGCTGACAAATATTCACTCTCTAACCAAAACCCTATTGCTAAAGAACTTTTGTTTCAAATACTATACTCACTCTTCTTCCTATACCTACCGACTATCTTCCTAATCCTACCGACTATCCCTGTTTGACTCGATGTTCTCTTGTACATTCAATCATCCAAGGTAGAAGATCCTATGCCATTGATTATAGATTCATCTTAGACATCTGTGCATAACATAATTCAATGCTAATTATCCCAGTCAAGGTCCCAATGCCATTCTGGGCTTCGAATCTAAACTAGATTTCTGTTTTCATAATTATATTTCACCTCTATATTCTTTTAAATATTTTAGGTTCCAAATACCATCATTCATCCAGCAGAATGATTTCTAACCCAAATCAAACATGTTGTTAACCTTAACCATTCACTGTTCCATCAATCTAACTTTACAGAAGAGCAGGGATAGAGTTGTATGAGATCTTTCACCTGATGAAAACCTCAAAGGTACATGCATAAATGATCTCTGAAGAACATGAAGGCAGCTATAAAAGACCTGAGAGAGCAAAAGTCATCTTCAATGGCAAACAACCTGGTCAGGATGAAGGGTTCTGACTGAATCAGCCTCTCTCTTCTTAATGTAGAGAAAATGGACCAAACCCAGCCTGTGTGGGTAGCTGTCCCAGGGCTCCTATGATTGATATACCGTTCTATCTTGTGAAAGTGTAACAGGAAGTAGGGGCAGCCTCCTTCTCATGTGACACTTGGAAGCCACTGGTAGGACAAAGTGGTTGCCAAGGCAGTAACCTCATTGAGTTCCTGAAGGAAGTGACCTCACCTCACTTCCTTGGTGATTAAAATCTCTGAACTTGGGATTCATGAAGCCAGTCACCCATAGCCAGTCCCAGTCCCAGTCCCAGTGGTCACACTTGTTTGGATTTACCAAAGACAGAGTCAGTCTTTCTTGGTAACTACTGATGTGAGGATGGCCAAATGCCAGGAAAGCTTTAAAGAGGAGCCGTTTCTGAGAAAGCAGGTAGTGGCTCACCTCTGGCTCCTGACACCTTCACAGAGTTAGGCAAGGAGACCAGATCTGACACAGGTCAGGCCATTTCAGGGGAACATAGTATGGTCCACCAGTCAGAGGACACTCTGGATATTCACAGACCTACTTGAGTTAAGGAGGTGCCTTTGTCAGTGTGGGTGTGAGTTTGTGGTTTTGTCTCATGTTCTGAGAATAGGTAGGAAAGGCAGTTTGTTTGGATTGGAGTGGACTGTTTCTAGTAAGTCGTTAGACAAGGCGAGTGCTTCTATGTCTGTGTTTCCCACTCTGTCCGTGGTTGTAGACATTAGAAAAGAGAATGCATCAAGGATGTGTCCTGTCTAGTAGAATGCTTCCCAGCATTCTTCCTGCCCGATTTAGGAATGGACTGTGGCTCGCCTTATGCATGGGAAACACCTACTAACTTTCTAAGTTCCTGTTTTCTTCCTGAATTCCGGCAAACCTCAAGAATAGGCCCATGGTTTTGAGTCCAAGATATGTACCACCTCCAAGCTCTGTGACATGGCCATGTGCTTGATAGCTGTAGGGAATGGGAACATCTTAGAAAACTCAAATATCTGTGTGACCAGTAAACTCTCAGTGGAGAAACCCTGCTTTGGTTCATTTGCATACTTATGGTTATGTTGCCCTGAATTTCAAGAAGGTCTTTGCCTCAGGCCACCCCTTTGTGAAGCCTGAAGAAAACTGTTTTCAAATGGAAATAAATGGGCATAACATGTGGCTCTTTGCTTAATTGATTTGAATAGGGACGTGTCCGAATCAGCCTTTTGGGCCTGTGTGAGGTTGTGGCTTAGATTCTCAGCACATGGTAGATCTAAAGATAGATTCCATTTGTGCAATCAAAACCAAAATGGCAAAAAATCACTCATTGTGGATGAGTCTCTTGCCTTCCTCTGTTAGGTTCTTTACCTCCATCAAGTGTGAATACGAGTCCTTTAGGTCAAATGAGTTCTTCAAATCCCTGCAGAGGTGCTTGTGTTTTCTCAAGATTCCATATCACATAAAGAATCTATACCTGAGAGTCAGTAGGCCTCAAATTGGAGAAGGAGAGCAGTATTAATGGCAGGCCTATTTGATCACTCCTGGTTCACAGGAAGGGTGTCCATGTCACCATCACTTTAGGCAAATGAGGGGCAAGCGACATTATTTTGGACACTCTCTTGGGATGCATCCTGCATGGTAACCTCCAGCCAGAGGTTATGATGAATGTCTATATTTAAGAAGATGAGGGCCATGTGGGTGTCTTTTGGTTTAATTGTGGTCATTCTTGTGGCAGTTGGAAGAGATGACTGGATCCACCTGGGCTTGAACTCTGGTGTCATTCCCCTTAGAGCCTGAGTTCTGGAACACATATCAAAGAAGAATTGCCATAAATTGTGTGGGGATTTTAAGAGGCCACGCATGAGAGTCACCCTTGGAAACTGAGATCTATGCCCACGGTGGCTTTCCACAGAGCACTGGGAATCTCAGACAGGATATCACATGATTTAATTCTGAAAGACTTGGCAGCCATATTTGATAGTCAAAAAACACATGGACCTCAATTTTAGACCTCAATGGGCGTGGCTTCATGTGACCTTTTGGCCACTCTTTGGGAAGCCTTGCCTGTGAGAGTTCTCCAGAACTTTCATTGAAATGATCTTCCTCAACATTGAATGATTCCTGAATGAATTGAAATAAACAGTGCCTCCAACTTCATCCTTGAAAATTGGCTAGATAAATACCATGAAATTTTAAAAATTCCAATGACCAGGTGGCACTGAAGAACCTTTGGATGTCCTGTTGCTGATCATGAGTGTACCAGACAGTGCCTTGATTAACAGGCTTTCATGAATATGGTGTTGAACAGAGATGCCAGTAATTTGGAGCCTGCAGAATAGTGGGCCTAGAGCAGAAGTGATTAAGTGTGTGATAAAACATCTGTGGTGGGGTCATGTGGATCTGCCATTGTCTTCCAAATGGCTTGTGACTGACATGGTGCAGCCAGCAGAACATTGTATGTAAACGCATCATGTTATATGGAGAGGTTTAAGGGCAATGTTCAGAATCAGGTTGCTATGGTCACGGAGGCAACCTATGTGGTATACAAGTCCTGTTGGTGCATTCTCCTGCAGTCCCTGACCCACCATATGTGACAGAACTCCCTCCAGGACTGTGGTCAAGTTTAACTCCTTGTATTTCATGAAGCAAATACAAAACTCTCAGTGCAGAAGGAGACACTATAAAAAGTGGAGGATGATAAAATGGCTTCACAGTCCACATGGGGAGACACATAGCCCCCAGTGGCCATAGTTCACCTACAAAGAGAGAATTCAGCACTACTGCTTCATGTTCATTGGAAAATTATAAACCATGTCCTCCAGGTCACAGAGATGCATAAAGACGTTTGATGGTCTTACTAGAAAAAAAGCTAAAGTTCCTGAAAACTACATATATTTCAACTGTCCATCTTAGAGGCAGTTTCTCCAGACGTCTTTAGGCTGGCAAATCTTCATGTTTGTGGAGTTTTTACATTGTCCCTTACTTTTGGAAACTCCTCTACCATCTCCAAGGTTGTGAAATCCGGAGCAGTTTTCATTTCAGGTATGAATTCAAAGATTTTCTAACTCTTTTTCTCTAATTGTGTCTTACTTGGGGTGAAGGTAATGTCAAGTTATTGTTCTAAATGAGAGTGGGAAAATTTTTGTGTAACACTAATTTGCATACACATTGATCCATTTCCAATTTTCCATTCGAAATACTGAATCCCTGACAGTAACTCATACCCTACTATACTCTGACTACTAATCCTAATATGATGAAGAATAATACCCAAATAGAATAAAAATACAAGCAGTTCAGAGGAGGCATGCTGTACAGTTGGACTTCCCTTTTGCATGATTAAGGGTAGGTGTTATAAATCTACTCAATTTTTAATTGAAATAGTCCTCCATGTGTTTATAAAGTTCACAAATATGTGAATTCCTGTCTCCCTTTCTCTGTAGCCTACTCAGCACATGTATTTTTATATGCACATACAGAATCCTACCTGGTATCACACGTACATTTTCATGAGTTGGCTGAATTGGCAGATACAAATTGTGAGAAGAGATCAGTCCTCCTAAACGCTGTGGGAACTGAAAAATCAAACTATGTGTAAGCTTCCCAGTAGAACAATATTATACATAAATCCATGTTCAGTATAATAAATATTTTGCATCTTTGAATGATGTATATTACATGATGAATTACGATTAGCATATATATTGATACTTTTTAATGTATATTTGTGTCTATTTAAAAAAAATATATATATACACTCCAGATTTCTCAAAATATGAAATGTATGTGACTTATACACACTCTGTAAATTCATTCATGTTCATGTATATAAATTTATAATCAACTTTTCAGAAGATAATTCTCAGAAATATTCATCCACCTGAAATACATATTTATTTCCCAGTACTGAAAACTAATTTCAATCAATGGTGTTTACAAATCCTAATATTTCTACAGTAACTGACCCAGTTTAACATCAATGCCAGTAGATTCCTATGGGACATGATGTCTATATTGACCTTCATTTTAATCCAACACTGGTACATTACTATTTCTTCAGTTTTTGCACATCATAGGATATGTATTTCTTCCACAAGTTTAAAATATATAGGAATTTGTTTCACTTTCAAACACTTCTTGCTTCAGAACACATGTATTCCTCCATGTTACTTGACTGGTCTTTTCATGAGACGTCTTTCCAAATACATTATTTTCAATTTCCATAATCAATTTCGAAGCTAAACTCACACACTCTTCATGATGAACCATAACATTAATATTAACATTAGATGTATAACTGGTTGGAATGAATAATTGTATATCAATATAAGATTTCCTCTATATGTTCACGATTCAATTCAATCCATTATTTAAAGTTGGAACCAGTTATGCTTTTTATTCACAGTATTGTCTATTAATGCATTATCTCTATATTAATAGATACAGTGTACTCTTCTTTGTCCCTTCAATACTAATTTATACGTCTTCAAAATATTGCTCCCAGAAATGGTGGAAGAAATACTCATGTCACCTTATCTATATATAGATTTTATCACAGGAATATTCTGGACACAAAAAACGAAGGTCACACTCATGATTGTATCAAAGCCTAAATGTCAAGGGAGCGTGGATTACTAAAAAGAACCATGTCCAGGTTGCCTAATGCTCTCAAATGTAAATCAAATTGGTGACTACATATTTGTTTCTTCCTAAGATTATATATTCAACCTCAACCATGTTGAAAATGTCTAATCCTATCACTCACTTTATACTTTGCCTGATTTGGTAATATCTTTATTGATACCTGCTTTCATACATATTTCCCCCAGTTCATCATTGTGACTGACACTTCACATATGCTGACATTTACATTCACTCATTTACATTCCACCCACTGCCTGAGTGACTGGGGGGCTGAGGAATGCCCGCCCGCCGGCAACCGAGCGTGAGACTGCGTGGCTAGAGATTGCCAACCCAACGGCGACAGCCCACCTGCTGCCCGCGTGACTGGGCGGCTGGAGACCGCCTGCCCGCTGGCAACCAACCGCGCAATTGGGCGGCTGGAGACCGCCTGCCTGCCAGTGACCCAGAGCTGAAACAAACCAGAGACAGTCAAGTCCCACCACCAATTCGGACACCTCGTCAAGGAGCCT
This sequence comes from Callospermophilus lateralis, assembly GCF_048772815.1. NCBI lineage: Eukaryota > Metazoa > Chordata > Mammalia > Rodentia > Sciuridae > Callospermophilus > Callospermophilus lateralis. The sequence goes on from NW_027512703.1 coordinate 146,814, forward strand.
GGGGCAGGCCAAAGCAGAGAGGTGACATCACTGGAGCTCAGCCTTCGGAATTACTTCCAAGCGGAATCCACTTTAGCAGGCATAGTTTACCAACACAAAGGAGAGACAACAGAGATATACAACACCAAAACAAATCTAAAGAATAAAGCAGAAACACAGCAATCAAATAGAGCTGGAAAGTAACGTGAACATCATGAAAAAACAAGGGCAAAAAAGGAGTACAAACAATGCAGGACAACTTAAATCTACAGGAGGACCTTGAAGCATCAGAAACAGGGATAGGGAAAGAACTCAAGGCATGCCGAACTCAGATGGAAAGGAATATTAGAGAAGACATGAGGCAGCAAGTCCAAGCAATAAAAGTATATTTTGAAAATGAATTAAACAAACAAATTCAAATGGCAAAGAATGAGCATTACCAGGAGATAGAGATCTTAAAAAAAAATTAAACAGTAATCCTAGAAATGCAGAAAAATATACACCAAATTAAAAACTCAAACGAGAATATTACAAATAGACTAGATCAAGTAGAAGTCAGAACATCAGATAATGAAGACAAAGTTTATCAACTTGAAAAGAATTGAGTAAACACAGAAAAGATGCTTAAATCCCACCAGGAATTTATTCAAAAGATATGGGATGTCATAAAAAAACAAAAAACAAATTTAAGAGTCATCAGGATAGAAGAAGGCATAGAGATTCAAACCAAAGGAATGGACAACATATTAAATGAAATAATTCTATAGAACTTCCCAGAGATGAATGATGGATTGGATTGCCAATTCCTGGAAGCCTACAGGACCCCAAACATTCAAAACCAAAATAGACCAACTCCAAGACATATAATTATGAAGATAGCCAACATACAGAACAAGGAGAGAATATTAAAAGCTATAAGAGAAAGGAGCCAGATTACATTCAGGGGTAAACCAATTAGGTTAACAACTGATTTTTCATCACATTCTTTGAAAGTGAGAAGATCCTGGAACAATGTAATTCAAATGCTGAAAAAAAAAAAAGAATTCCAACCAAGAATACCATATAAAGAAAAGTTAAGCTTCAGATTTGACAATGAAATTAAAGTCTTTCACGATAAACAAAAGCTAAAACGATTCTCAGCCAGAAAACCAGCACTGCAAAGCATTTTGTGCAAAATACTACAAGAAGAAGAGTTAAAAAATAGTGCCCAAAACTAACAGTGGGAAGTATCTCAGTAAAGCGGGAGGAAAGTAACCAAAAAAGTAAAAACTATCCAAACTAAAATATAATAAATAAATAAACATGACTGAAGTACAAATCATATTTCAATTGTAACCTTAAATGTTAATGGCCTAAATTCACTAATCAAGAGACATGTGCTAGTAACCTGGATCAAAAAAACAAATCCAACAATATTCTGCCTTCAGGAGACTCATATGATAGGAAAAGACATACACAGGCTGAAGGTAAAAGGTTGGGAAAAATCATAACACTCACATGGCCCTCGGAAGCAAGAAAGATTTGCCATACTCATATGGAATAATATCAACTTCAAACCTAAGTTAATCAAAAGGGATAAAGAATGACACTATATTCTGTTAAAAGGAATCATCCACCAACAAGAAAAAAACAATTATCAATTTGTATGCACCAAGCAATGGAGGTGCAACGTTCATAAAACAAACTCTCCTCAAGTTCAAGAGTCAAATAGACTACAACACAATAATTATGGGTGACTTCAACACACCACTCTCGGCATTAGAGAGATCCTCTAGACAAAAACTGAATAAAGAAACTATAGAACTCAACAGCACAATCAATAACCTAGACTTAACCGACATATATAGAATATATCAACCAAGTGGATACATGTTCTTCTCAGCAGCACATGGATCCTACTCAAAGATACACCATATATTATGCCATAGGGCAATTCTTAGTAAATATAAAGGCATGGAGATTATACCGTGCACCATATCTGATCATAATGGAATGAAACTGGATATCAATGAGAAAAGAAGGAAGGAAAAATCCTACATCACATGGAAAATGAACAACATGCTACTGAATGACCAATGGGTTACAGAAAACATAAAGAAGGAGATAAAAATTCTTAGAGACAAATGACAATACAGACACAACATACCGGAATCTATGGGACACAATGAAAGCAGTTTTAAGAGGGAAATTCATTTCTTGGAGTTCTTTCCTCAAAAAAAGAAAAAAAAAAAAACAACAAATAAATGAACTTAAACTACACCACAAAAACCTGGAAAAGGAAGAGCAAAACAACAGCAAATGTAGTAGAAGACAAGAAATAATTAAATTTAGAGCAGAAATCAACGAAATTGAAACAAAAAAAAAGTTGAAAAAATTGATAAAACTAAAAGTTGGTTCTTTGAAAAAATAAATAAGATCAACAGGCCCTTAGCCACGCTAAGGAAGAGAAGAAGAAAGAGAATTCAAATTACTAACATGTGGGATAAAAAAGGCAATATCACAACAGACACTACAGAAATATAGAAGATAATTAGAAAGTATTTTGAAACACTATATTCCAATAAAATAGAATATTGTGAAGATATTGATAAATTTCTTAAGTCATACGATCTGCCCAGATTGAGTCAGGAAGACACAAACAATTTAAACAGGCCAATAACAAAGGAAGACATAGAAGAAGCAATCAAAAGACTGCCAACCCAAAAAAAGCACTGGACCGGATGGGAATACAGCAGATTTCTACAAAACCTTCAAAGAAGAATTAAAATCAATATTTTTCAAGCTTTTTCAAGAAATAGAAAAAGAAGGAGCTCTTCCAAATTCATTCTATGAGGCCAACATCACCCTGATCCCGAAACCAGACAAAGACACTTCAAAGAAAGAATACTACAGACCAATTTCTCTAATGAACTTGGATGCAAAAATTCTCAATAAAATTCTGACAAATCGAGTACAAAAGCATATCAAAATAATTGTGCACCATCATCAAGGAGGATTCATCCCTGTGATGCAAGGATGGTTCAATATACGAAAATCAATAAATGCCATTCACCACATCAATAGACTTAAAGACAAGAACTATATGATCATCTCGATAGATGCAGAAAAGCATTTGACAAAGTTCTGCATCCATTTATGTTCAAAACTCTATAAAAACTAGGGATAACAGGAACTTACCTCAACATTGTAAAAGCTATATATGCTAAACCTCAGGCTAGCATCATCCTAAATGGAGAAAAAACTGAAGGCATTCCTTCTAAAATCTGGAACAAGACAGGGATGCCCTCTATCACCACTTCTATTCAATTTGGTTCTTGAAATACTAGCCAGAGCAATTAAACAGACAAAAGAAATTAAAGGCATAAAAATAGGAAAAGAAGAATTTAAAGTATCACTATTTGCAGATGACATGATAATATATTTAACAGACACAAAAATGTCTACAAAGAAATGGCTAAAGTTAATAAATGAATTCAGAAAAGTGGCAGGATATATAATTAACACACATAAATCAAATGCATTCCTGTATAACAGAAAAAAAACTTCTGAAATGGAAATGAGGAAAACCACTCTATTCACAACATCCTCAAATAAAATAAGATACTTGGGAATCAACCTAACAAAAGAGGTGAAAGATTTATATAATGAAAACTACAGAAATCTAAAGAGAGAAATAGAAGAAGATGTCAGAAGATGGAAACATGTGCCCTGTTCATGAATAGGCAGAACTAACATCATAAAAATGGCAATATTACTCAAAGTTCTCTACAGGTTTAAGGCAATGCCAATCAAAATTCCAACGGCATTTCTTGTAGAAATAGATAAATCAATCATGAAATTCATATCGAAAAATAAAAGACCCAGAATAGCAAAAGCAACTGTAAGCAGGAAGTGTGAATCTGGAGGTATAGCGATACCAGAGTTCAAACTGTACTACAAAGCAATAGTAACAAAAACAGCATGGAACTGGTACCGAAAAATGCAGGTGGACCAGTGGTACAGAAGAGAGGACACAGAAACCAATCCACAAAATTACAACTTTCTTATATTTGATAAAGAGACTAAAAGCATGCAGTGGAGGAAGGATAGCATCTTCAACAAATGGTGCTGGGAAAATTGGAAATCCATATGCAACAAAATGAAACTGAATCCCGTTCTCTCGCCATGCACAAAATTTAACTCAAAATGGATCAAGGATCTAGATATAAAATCAGAGACACTGCGTTTCATAGAAGAAAAAGTTGGCTACGATCTACATACTGTGGGGTCGGGCTCCAAATTTCTTAATAGGACGCTCATAGCCCAAGAGTTCTTAACAAGAATAAAAAAATGAGACTTACTTATACTAAAAAGTTTTTTTTCTCTGCAAGAGAAACAAAAAGGGAAGTAAATAGAGAGCCTACATCCTGGGAACAAATTTTTACCCCTCACACTTCAGATAGAGCCCTAATATCCAGAATATACAAAGAATTCAAAAAAATTATCAATAAGATAACAAATAACCTAATCAACAAATGGGCCAAGGACCTGAAAAGGCACTTCACCGAGGAGGACATACAATCAATCAACAAGTACATGAAAAAATGCTCACCATATCTAGCAGTCAGAGAAATGCAAATCAAACCCACCCTAAGATACCATCTCACTCCAGTATGATTGGCAGCCATTATGAAGTCAAACAACAACAAGTGTTTACGAGGATGTGGGGAAAAGGGGACACTTGTACACCGCTGGTGGGACTGCAAATTGGTGAGGCCAACATGGAAAGCAGTATGGGGATTCCTGGGAAAGCTAGGAATGGATCCACCATTTGAACCAGCTATCGCCCTTCTCGGACTATTCCCTGAGGATCTTAAAAGAGTGTACTAAAGGGATACTGCCGCATCAATGATCATAGTGGCACAATTCACAATACCTAGACTGTGTAACCAACCTAGATGCAATTCAATAGATGAATGGATAAAAAAAATGTGGCATCTATACACGATGGATGCAGCACTAAAAAATGACAAAATCATAGAATTTGCAGGGAAATGGATGGCATTAGATCAGATTATGCTAAGAGAAGCTAGCCAATCCTTAAAAAAACAAATGCCAAATGTCTGCTTTGATAAAAATAGGGTAACTAAGAATAGAAGAGGGAGGAAGAGCATGAGGAAAAGATTAATATTAAACAAAGACAAGTGGGACAGAGAAAGGGAGAGAGAAGGGAAAGCATATGGAAATGGTAGGAGACCCTCATTGTTACACAAAATTACATATAAGACGTTGTGAGGGGGAAGGCGGGAACAAGAGAGAGAAGTGAAAAAGCAGATGAGGAAGAGAGGGAAGATAGAATGAAAGGGGAGGAGGGATAGTAGGGGATAATAAAGGTAGAAGAGGACAACAGTCACTAATGTGACATTATGTAAAAATGTGAATGTGTAACTGATGTGATTCTGCAATTCGTATTTGGGGAAAATTGGGAGTTCATAACCCATTTCAGTCAAATGTATGAAAGATGATATATCATGAGCTTTGTAATGTTTTGAAAAACCAATAAAAATAAATAAACAAAGGTTTAAAATTGAGTGGGAAGAAATCAGCTAAAAAGAAGTTGAGATGCATTCATTTTGATAAGCAGAAAGTTTGTTTTGTGTAGTTGTAAATATCACAAATTTATTTTACCAGAAAACTGGCTTTTGAAAATGAACATATATTGAGATTAAAGGATAATCCACTTACCTTCATGAAAAATTCATATCATTTCCTATATTTTTCATATTTCATTTTTTTCGTGAATATTTTGTCATGGACCAGGTCTAGTCTTAGGCTACCTCATCTGACAAGTTCGTACAATGTGTTGGATTGTTCTTTTCATCTTTTATTTGATAGTTTGTAGCTGATAATGTGTATTTTTCCTTATCTTTATTTGGACATACATACCCAACTATATCTTTGCATTTTATGTTTTACTGGGGAAGAGACACATCAAAAGCTCTTTATTATATGTATCAACAATGAAACATTTAGAGCATGCAATTATTCTTAATTTTGCATGAAAATATCTTTGTACCATTTTTCTTATAAAGAAGTAGAATTATTACTGTAATAAGTAACTACTTACAAGAAGAATTAAACAATTGACTTTATATCAATCATGAATATGAAAATTAATAAAATAAGTATTTGGCAATAAATATGCAATTGATAGAAATTAAAATCACAAGAAAGCCATTTAAAATGTCAGTGCATATGGTCCTTAAATAAAAGGTTGTTCAAATAAAATTTCACTAATTCATAAGAGTTAATATGCCATATCACAGCTTAATGTAATATAAAAACTTAAATGATAAGTATTGATAAATAAGAATGATACCTGTTTACTTAAATATGTTTATTTGATTTTCACTGTAAGCTGTTAATTCTAGAAGACTTGAAAATTAAGAAAGACTTGGTCTATATTATTTCTAACAGGCTAATCAAAGTACTTTTAAATATATATGTATATATATCATATGTAATACATATGCATGAATATAGATACATATGTATAATAAATGTATTGTAATATATCTATAGGTTATTATAATTATTAAATTTTCTCAAGAAAAAAGAATGACTATAAAAAAATTCTTAAATGTAAATTTCATAGCATATTACTCTTTGTAATGACATGAGAGAAAAACTCCTATGGAGGGAAAATGAAAAAGGAAGAGAGAGAAGGGGGAAAATGAGGAAGAAAGTGAGTAAAGAAGAGGGAGAGGAGTGTTTGATTATAAGATAAATGTGGAGGGTCTGGGTGTCTGGCTCAGTGGTAACATGCTTGGCTAGCATGTGTGAGGCACTGGGTTATATTCTCAGCACCACATATAAATAAATAAAATGAGGTCGATCAACAACTGAAAAAATAAAAAAAAAATAAAAAGTAGAAATATTACCAAAATTCTAAGTTTTTATGAATGCTAAATAAAAAAAATGTTACATAGCCTTATGTAATTTCTAGACTCCCCAAAATAGTCATTTAATGATAGATTACTAGTGCGATAACTAAAAATCCATTGCTCTTTCCTCGACATTCTGTGGCATGCTAGTGCTAAAATAAATTGTATTATAACACCAAAAAAAATTCTAATATTTCTACAGTAACTGACCCAGTTTAACATAAATGCAAGAAGATTCCTATGGGATATAATTGTATTTTGACGTTCATTTTTATTCAACACTGGTACATTACTATTTGTCCAGTTTATGCACATCATAGTATGTATATTTCATTCACAATTTAGCAAATTTATACGCATTTGTTTTACTTTCAATCACTTCCTGCTTCAGAACACATGTATTCCTCCACGTTTCTTGACTGCTCCTTTCATGAGACATTTTTCCAAAGACATTATTTTTGATTTCCATTATCATTTTTGAAGCAAAACTCACACACCCGTCATGATAAACCGTAAACCTAATATTACCATTAGATGTAAAACTGGTGGGAATGAATGATTGTATATCAATATAAGATTTCTTGTATACTTTCAAATATCAATTCAATCCATTGTTTAAAGTGGAACCAGTTATATTATTTATTCACAGTATGGTCTATTCATGCATTGTCTCTATATTGATAGACACAGGGTACACCTCTGTGTACCCTCAATAATAATTCGTATATCTTCAAAATTTTGCTCACAGAAATGGTGGAAGAAAGACTCATGTCAACTGATCTACATATACATTTTATCACAGTAATATTCTGGACACAAAATGCAAAGGTCACACTTAGGATTGTCCCGAAGCCTAAATGGAAAGTGAACATGGATTACTAAAAACATCCATGTCTTGGATGCCTAATTCTCTCAAATGTCAATCCTATTGGTGAGTACATATTTGTTTCTTCCCAAGATTATATATTCAACCTCAACCATGTTGAAAATGTCTAATCCTATCACTCACTTTATATTTTGTCTGATTTCCTAATGTCTCTATTGATATCTCTTTTCCTACATATTTTCCCCAGTTCATCATAGTGACTGATTTTTCACATGTGCTGACATTTACATTCACTCTTTATCCGAAACCCTATTGCTAAAGAACTTTTTGTCCAAATACTATACTCACTCTTTTTTCTAAACCTACCGACTATCTACCTAATCCTACCGACTATCCCTTTTTGACTGGATGAACTCTTCAACAATCAATCATCCAAGGTACAAGGTCCTATGCCATTGTATATTGATTTATCTGAGACATCTGTGCAGAACATAATTCAAAGATAAGTATCCCAATCATGGGCCCAATGCCTTTCTGGTATTCAAATCTTACCTAGATTTTAGTTTTCATAATTACATTTCACCTGTATATTCTTATAAATATTGCAGGTTCCCAATACCATTATTCATCCAACAGAATGATTCCTACCACAAATCGAACATGTTATTAATCCTAACTATACACTTTTCCCTCAATCCAACTTTACAGAAGAGCAGGGACAGAGTTGGTCTTACAATACAGGGGTGTAGGGGACCTTCCACCTGTTGACAACCTCAAAGGTCCATGCAGATATGATCCCTGGAGAAGATGCAGGCAGCTATGAAAGGCCTGAGAGAGCAAACGTCATCTTCCATGGCAAACAACCCGGTCAGGTTAAAAGCATGTGTCTGAATCATCCTCTCTCTTCTTAATGTAGGGAAGATTGACCAAACTAGGCCTGTGTGGAGAGCTGTTCCCAGGTGCCTATTGTTTCTATACCATTCGAACTTGTGAAAGTGTCACAGGAAGTAGGCGCATCCTCCATATTATGAGACCCTAGGAAGCAAATGTTAGGACAAAGTGGTTGCAAATGCAGTGACCACATTCAGTTCCTGAAGGAAGTGACCTCACCTCACATCCTTGTTGATGGAACTCTCCGAATTTGTGTTCCAGGAAGCCAGGCATCCAGACCCAGTCCAAGCTCCAGTCACAGTGGTCTCACTTGTTTGGATTTACCAAGGACAGAGTCAGTCTTTTGTGGTACCTAGTGATGTGAGGATGGCCAAATGCCAGGAAAGTTCTGAAGAGGGGCCCTTCCAGAGAAAGAAGTTAGAGGCTCACTGCTGTCTCCTGACAACTTCACAGAGTTGACCCAGGAGACCAGATCTGAGACAGGACAGGCCATTTCTGGGGAACATAGTATTGCCCTCCAGTCAGAGGACACTCTGGATAGTTTCAGACCTACTTGGGGGAAGGAGGTGACTTCGTGGGTGTTTGAGTGGGTTTGTGGTTTTTTCTCATGTTCTGAGAATAGTTAGGAAAGGGGGTTTGTTTGGTTTGGAGTGAACTGTTTCTAGTTAGTCCTTTGACAAGGCGAGTGTTTCTATGTCTGTGTATCCCACTGTGTCCATGGTTGTAGACATTAGAAAAGAGAATGCCTCAATGGGTGTGTCCTGTCAAAGAGAAAACTTCCAAGCATTCATCCTGCCTATTTTATAAATGGACTGTGGCTTGCCTTATCATTGGGCAACACCTATTATTTTCTTATGTTCCTGTATCCTTCCTGAATTCTGGCCACTCTCCAAAATAGGTTCATGGTTTTGTGTACAAGAAATGTACCACTTCCAAGCTCTGTGACATGGCCATGTACTGGATAGCTGAAGGGAATGCATCTCAGAAAACTCTGATATCAGTGTGACCAGTAAAGTCTCAGTGGAGAAACCCTGCTTTGGGCCTTTTGATTACCTATTGTTATGTTGCCCTGAATATCAGGAACATCTTTTCCTCAGGCTACTCCTTCCTGAAGCCTGAAGAAAACAGTTTTCACATGGAAATGAATGGGCATTTTACCTTTGTGTTTTACAATAAAACCTTCACAGAGATTAGGCTCTCATTAACTTAAAAATACTTTTAAATTTTATCTAAGTGTAAAAAGTAACATGTAACTGTACATATCTTTTTGATAACAAGTCCAATTATACAACACAAATGATACACATAAATCTCCCACATGTTTTTATTTTAAGCCTAGAATGACCATACAACCTTAGAACATTTCTGTTTTCATACTTATATTTCACTTCTATAGTCTTACAAATATCGCAGGTTCCCAATAACATTATTCATACAGCAGAACAATTCCTAACCCAAATCGAACATGTTATTAACCCTAACCATACACTGTTCCCTCAATCTAACTTTACAGAAGAGCAGGGAAAGAGTTGGTCTTACAATACAGGAATTTAGGGGATCTTCCACCCGCTGAGAACCTCAAACGTCCATGCAGAAATGATCCCTGTAGAAGATGTAGGCAGCTATGAAGGACCTGAGAGAGTAAGAGTCACCTTCCATGGCCAACAACCTGGTCAGGATGAAGGGTTGTGTCTGAATCTGCCTCTCTCTTCTTAATGTAGAGAAGATGGACCAAAACAGGCCAGTGTGGAGAGCTGCTCTGGAGTGCCTATGGATGATATACCATTCTAACTTGTGAAAGTGTCACAGGAAGTAGGGGCAGCCTCCATCTCATGGGGCCTTGGAAGCAACAATTAGGACAATGTGTTTGCCAAGTCAGTGACCTCATTCAGTTCCTGAAGGAAGTGACCTCACCTCACTTCCTTGGTGTTCGAAATCTCTGAACATGTGGTCCAGGAAGCCAGGCACCCATAGCCAGTCCCAGTCCCAGTCCCAGTGATCTCACTTGTTTGGATTTACCAAGGACAGAGTCAGTCTTTCTTGGTACCTACTGATGTGAGGATGGCCAAATGCCAGTAAAGCTCTGAAGAGGGCCCTTTCCTGAGAAACCAGGTTGTGGCTCACCGCTGGCTCCTGTCAACTTCACAGAGTTGGACAAGGAGAACAGATCTGAGACAGAACAGGCCATTTCATGGAAACATAGTATGGCCCACCAGTCAGAGGACACTCTGGATAGTCACAGACCTACTTGGGGGAAGGAGGTGCATTTGTGGGTGTGGGTGTGTGTTTGTGGTTTTGTCTCATGTTCTGAGAATAGGTAAGAAAGGCAGTTTGTTTTGTTTGGAGTTAATTGATTCTAGTAAATCGTTTGAAAAGGCGAGTGTTTCTAGGTCTGTGTATCCCACTGTGTCAGGGGTTGTAGACATTAGAAAAGAGAATGCTTCAATGGATGTGTCCTGTCTAGTAGAAAGCTTCCCCGGATTCATACTTCCCATTTATGAATGGACTGTGGCTTGCATTATTGATGGGCAACCCCTGATACCTTCCTAAGTTCCTGTTTTCTTTCTGAATTCTGGCCACTTTCCAGAATAGGCTCATGGTTTTGTGTCCAAGATGTATACCACCACCAAGCTCTGTGACATGGCCATGTACTGGATAGCTGAAGGGAATGGCGAGCAACTCAGAAAACTCAGATATCAGTGTAATCAGGAAAGTCTCAGTGGAGAAATACTGCTTTGGTTACCTATTGTTCTGTTGCCCTCAATGTCAGGAAGGTCTTTGCCTCTGGCCACCCCTTTGGGAAGCCTAAAGAAAACAGTTTTCAAATGGAAATCAATGGGCATCACCTGTGACTCTTTGCTTAATTGCATTGGAAAGGGATATGTCTGAATCAGGCTCTAGGTCCTGTGTTAGGCTTTGGCTTAGATTCTCAGCACATGATGGATGTAAAGAAAATCCCATGTTTGCATCCAAAACTAAATTGGCCAAAAGAGCAGTCATTATGGAAGAAGTCTCTCGCCTTCCCCTGTAAGGTTCCTGACCTCCATCAAGTGAGAATAGGAACCTTTGGATCAAATGAGTTCTTCAAAGCCCTTTAGAGGCTATCCCATAGGTGCTTGGGTTTTCTCCAGAATCCAAATCACATAAAGAATCTATACCTGACAGTCAGTAGGCCTCAAATTGGAGGAGCAAAGCAATATTAATAGCAGGCCTATTTGATCACTCCTGGTTCCCCGGACGAGTGTCCAGGACACCCTGACTTTAGGCAAATGAGGGGCAATGGAGGTTATTTTGGACACTGTCTTGGGCTGTGCCCCTCATGGAAACCTCAAGCCAGAGGTAATGATGAGTGTCCATATGGAACAAGATGAGGGCCATGTGGGAGTGTTTTGGTTTTAATTGTGGTCATGTGTGGCCGTTGGAATAGATGACTGGGTCCACCTTGGCTTTAACTCTGTTGTGATTCCCCTTAGAGACTGAGTTGTGGACCTCACCTCAGAGACGTATTGCCATGAATTGTGTTGGGATTTTAGGAGGATTCACATGAGAGTCACCCTTGTAAAGTGAGATCTAGGCCCAGGGTGGCTCTTCACCGAGCACTGGGAATCTCAGCCAGGTTACCACATGATTTTATTCTGAAAGACTTGGCAGCCATATATGAGAGTCAAAACACACATGGATGTCACAATGTAGATCCCAATGGGCCTGGATTCATGTGATCATTTGGCCACTGTTTGGGAAGCCTTGCCTGTGAGACTTCTGCAGAGATTTCATTGAAATGAGCTTCCTAACCATTTAATAGTTCCAGAATGAAATGAAACACACAGTGCCTCCAACTTCAACCTTGAAAAATGGGTAGATAAATACCAAGAAATTTTTAAACTTCCCATGACCAGGTGGCACTGGAGAATCTTTGGATATCCTGTGGCTGATAATGAGATTACAAGACAGTGCTTTGATTGACTGGTTTTCATAAAAATGGTTCAGAACAGAGATACCAGGAAGTTGGAGCCTGCTGAGAGGTGGGCCTACTGCAGTGCTGGGCAGGTGTGCAATAAAACAACTGTGGTGGGGCCATGTGGATCTTCCATTGGCTTCCAAATGACTTGTGACTGACATGGTGCAGCCAGCAGACCCTTGTATGTAAAGGCATCTTGTTATATGGACAGGATTCAGGGCAATGTTTAGAATCAGATTGCTATGGTCAAGGGGGCAAGTCATGTGGGATATAAGCCTGGTTGGTGCATTCTCCTGCAGACCCTGACCTACCAAAAGTGACAGAACTCACTCACGCACCGGGTAACAGTTGAATTCTTTGTATATCATGAAGCAAATACCAAAATCCCAGTGCAGCAGCAAGAAACACGACGAAAAGTGGAGGATGACCAAATGGCCTCACAGTCCACATGTGGATACACTTATCCCCCAGTTGCCACAGTTTACCTACTAAAGAAAATTCAGCACTGCTGCCACATATTCAGTGGAAAATAAGAAACCATGTCCTCGAGGTAACATAGATGCAGACACAGCTTTGATTGTCTCACTACAATGGAAGCTAAATCTCCCGACAACAACATATATTTCAAGTGCCCAAACTCAGAGTGAGTTTCTCAAGAAGGATTTAGGGAACCAGAGCTCCATGTTTGTGGACTGTTTTCCCTGTCCCTTACTTTTGAAATCTCCTCTTCCGTCTTCAAGGTTGTGAACTCCTGAGCATATTCCATTCCAGATATTTATTCACAGATTTTCTAACTCTTCTCCTCTAATTGTGCCTTAGTCTCCGTGATTGTAATGTCAAGGCATCCTTTTCTCTGTATCCTATTCAGCACATGTATTTTTACATGCAATTATAGAATCTTACCTGATACCACACGTACATTCTTGTGAGGTGACTGACTTGGCAGATACAAATTGTAAGAGATCACTCCTCCTAAAAGCTGTTGGAACTGAAAATTCAATCTATGAGTGAGCTTCCTTGTTTAAGAACATTATACATAAATCCATATTCAATAAAATAAATACATTTGGATCTGTAGATGACATATATTTCATGGTGAATTTCAATTGGAATATATTATGCTATTTTTAATGTCTGTGTGTTTGTGTATGTATATATATATATATATATATATATATATATATATATATATATATATACACACTCTCCAGATTTTTCAAAATATGAAATATATGTCTTGTTATACACTCCCTAAACTCATTCATATTCAAGTATGTGTATTTATAATCAAATTTTCACAAGAGTATTCTCAAAATTATTCATTCACCTGAAATACATATTTGTTTCCTAGTACTGAAAACTATCTTCAGTGAAAGGTGCATACAAATCCTAATATTTCCACAGTAACTGAACCAGTTTAACATCAATACAAGTAGATTCCTATGGGACATGTTGTGCATTTTGACATTTATTTTATTCAACACTGGTACATTACTATTTCTTCAGTTTATGCTCATCATAGCAAATATATTTCATCCAAAACTTTGCAAATTTATAGGCATTTTGTTCACTTTCAATCACTTTATTCTACAGAACACATGTATTCCTCCATGTTTTTGATGGGTCTTTTCATGAGACTTCTTTCCAAACACATTATTTTCGATTTCCATGATCACTTTTGAAGCAAAACTCAAAGAAACTTCGTGATAAACCATAACCCTAATATTACCATTAGATGTATTGCTGGTTGGAATGAATGATGGTATATCGATATAAGATTTTTTATATATTTTCAGATATGAATTCAATCTATTATTTAAAGTGGGACCAGTTATATTATTGATTCACAATGTGGTCTATTCATGCACTATCTCTATATTCATAGACACAGTGTACACCTCTTTGTACCACCAATACTAATTTATAGGACTTCAAAACATTGCTCCCAGAAATGCTGGAAGAAATACTAATGTCACGCGATCTACATATATATTTTATCACAGTAATATTCTGGACACAAAATGCAAAGGTTACACTTATGATTGTACCAAAGCCTAAAAGGAAAGTGAACAGGGATTACTAAAAACATCCATGTCCACATTGCCTAATGCTCTCAAATGTCAATCCTATTGGTGACTACATATTTGTTTCTTCCTAAGATTATATATTCAAACTCAACCCTGTTCAAAATGTCCAATCCTATCACTCACTTTGTACTTTCCCTGATTTTGTAATGTCTCTATTATTATCTGATTTCCTTCATATTTTCCAAAGTTCATCATTGTGACTGAATCTTCATATGTGCTGACATTTACCTTCACCCTCTAACAGAAACCCTATTGCTAAAGAAGTTTTTTTTTTTCCAAATCCTATACTCACTCTCCTTCCAAAACCTACCAACTATCTTCCTAATCTTACCTACTATCCCTTTTTGAGTGGATGTTCTCTTCCACATTCAATCATCCAATGTACAAGGTCCTATGCCATTGTATATGGATTTATCTGAGACATCTGTGCAGAAAGTAAGTCAACACTAAGTATACCAATGAAGGGCCCAATGCCCTTCAGGGTTTCAAATCTTAGATTTCTGTTTTCATACATATATTTCACCTACATATTCTTATAAATATCGTAGGTTCCCAATAACATTATTCATCCAGCAGAATAGTTCCTAACACAGATTGAACATGTTATTAACCCTAACCATACACTCTTCCCTCAATCTAACTTTACAGAAGAGCAGGGACAGAGTTGGTCTTACAAGACAGAAATTAAGGGATCTTTCACCTGCTGAGAACCTCAAAGGTCATTAAAGATGATCCCTGGAGAAGATGTAGGAAGCTATTAAGGACCTCAGAGAGCAAAAGTCATCTTTCATTGCAAACAACCTGGTCAGGATGAAGGGTTGTGTCAGAATCAGCCTCTCTCTTCTTAATGTAAAGAAGATGCAGCAAACCAGGCCTGTGTGGAGAGCTGTTCCTGGGTGCCTATGGTTTTATACCATTCTAACTTGTGAAAATGTCAGAGTAAGTAGGTGCAGCCTCCATCTCATGGGACCCTTGGAAGCAACTGTTAGGACAAAGTGGTTGCCAAGGTATGGACCTCATTCAGTTCCTGAAGGAAGTGACCTCACCTCACTTCCTTGGTGATGGAATTCTCTGAACTTGGGATCCAGAAAGCCAGGCATCCAGAGCCAGTCCCAGTCACAGTCCCAGTGGTCAAAATTTTTCGGATTTACCAAAGACAGAGTCAGTCTTTCTTGGTACCTACTTATGTGAGGATGGCCAAATGCCAGGAAGGTCTGAAGAGGGGCCTTTCCTGAGAAAGCAGATAGTGGCTCACCACTGGCTCCTTACAGATTCACAAAGTTGGCCACAGAGACTAGATCTGAGACAGGACAGCCCATTATGAGGGAATTTCTTATGGCCCACCATCAAACGACACTCCGTATTGTCACAGACGTACTTGGGGGTCTGTGTGGGTGTGGGTGTGGGTATTGGTTTGTGGTTTTGTCTCATGTTCTGAGAATAGGTAAGAAAGTCGGTTTGTTTGGTTTGGTGTGAACTGATTCTAGTAAGTCGTTTGACAAGGCTAGTCTTTCTATATCTGTGTATCCCACTGTGTCCATGGTTGTAGACAATAGAAAAGAGAATGCATAAATACATTTGTCCTTTCTAGTAGAAATCTTCCCAGCATTCATTCTGCCCAATTTATGAATGGTCTGCGGCTTGCCTAATGGATGGGCAACACCTAATATCTTCTTAAGTTCCTGTTCTCTACCTGAATTATGGGCAACCTCCAGAATACGCTCATGGTATTGTGTCCAAGATATGAACCACCTCCACGCTCTGTGATACGGCCATGTACTAGAGAGCTGAAGGAAATGATGAGCATCTCAGAAAACTCAGATATCAGTGTGACCAGGAAAGTCTCAATGGAAAAACCCCGCTTTGGGCCTTTTGCTTACATATCCTTCTGTTGCCCTGAATGTCAGGAAGGTCTTTGCCTCAGGTTATGCCTTTTTGAAGCCTGAAGAAAACAGTTTTCAAATGGAAATGTATAAACATTACCTGTGGCTCTTTCTTAATTGCTTTGGAAAGGGATGTGTCTGAATCAGCCTCTTGGCCCTGTGTGAGGCTGTGGCTTAGATTCTCAGCACCTGATGGATCTAAAGAAAAATCCCATGTGTGCATGCAAATCAAAAAGCCAAAAGAGCAGTCATTTTGGATGAAGTTTCTCGCCTTCCTCTGTAAGGTTTCTGACTTCCATCATTGAGAATATGGATCCTTTGGGTCAAATGAGTTCTTCAAAGCCCTGCAGACACTAGACCATAGGTTCTTGGGTTTTCTCATGACTCCAATTAACATAAAGAATCTAAACACCACAGTCAGTAGGCCTCAAAATTGAGAATAAGAGCAATATTAACGGCAGGCCTCTTTGAACACTCCTGGTTCACAGGAAGGATGTCCCGGCCACACTGACTTTAGGCAAATGGATGCAAGGGAGCTTATTTTGGACACTGTCTTAGGCTGTGCCCCTCATGGAAACCTCCAGCCAGAGGTTATGATGAGTGTCTATATGGAAGAAAATGAGGGCCATGTGGGAGTGTCTTGATTTTAATTGCGGTCATTTGTGTGGTGCTTGGAATAGATGACTGGGTCCACCTGGGCTTGAACACTGGTGTGATTCTCCTTAGAGACTGAGTTGTGGAACTTACCTCAAAGAAGTATTGCCTTGTATTGTGTTGGGATTTTAGGAGGCCATGCATGAGAGTCGCCCTTGGAAACTGGGATCTATGCCCAGGTTGACTTTCCACAGAGCACTGGGAATCTTGGGAAGGATATCACATGATTTTATTCTTAAAGACTTGGCAGCCATAGTTGCAAGTCAAAACACATATGGACCTCAAATTGTAGACCTCAATAGGTCTGGCTTCATGGGACCTTTTGGCCTGTCTTTGGGAAGCCTTGCGTGTGATAGTTCTCCAGAGCTTTCATTGAAATGAGCTTCCTCTCCATTTAATCATTCCTGAATGAATTGAAACCCACAGTGCCTCCAACTTCACCCTTGAAAAATGGCTAGATAAATACCTTTAAATTTTTGACATTCCCATGACCAGGTGGACCTGGAGAACCTTTGGATGTCCTATTGATGACCATCAGTGTACCAGACAGTGCCTTGATTGACTGGGTTTCATGAAAATGGTGTAGAACGGAGATGCCAGTAATTTGGAGCCTGCTGAGTAGTCGGCCTAGAGCAGTGGTGTGCTGGTGTGTGTTAAAACATCTGTGGTCGGGTCATCTGAATCTGCCCTTTGCTTCCAAATGGTTTGTGACTGACATGGTACAAGCCCCAGATCCTTGTATGTAAAGGCATCTTGTTATATGGAGAGGATTCAGGACAATGTTTACAATCAGATTGCTATGGTCAAGAGGGCAAGCTATGTTGAATAGAAGCCTTGTTGGTGCATTCTCCTGCAGACCCTTACCCACCACACGTGACAGAACTCCCTCCATCACTGTGTCCCAGTTGAACTTCTTGTATTTTGTGAAGCAAATATCAAACTCCCAGTGCAGCTGCAAGAAACACCACAAAAATTGGAGGATGACCAATGGCTTCACATTCCACTCTGGGAGACACTTAGCCACCAGTGGCCACAGTTTCCCTACAAAGAGAGAATTCAGCACTGCTGCCTCATGTTCATTGGAAAATAAGAAACAATGTCCTCTAGGTCACATAGATGCTGACCCAGCTTTGATCGTCTCACTATAAAGGAAGCTAAAGCTCCTAAAAACAACCTCAGATGAAGTTTCTCAAGAAATATTTAGGCCGGCAGAGCTCCATGTTTGTGGTGTTTTTACCCTGTCCCTGACTTTTGGAAACTCCTATACCACCTCCAAGGTTGTGAACTCCTGAGCATTTTCCATTCCAGATGTGTATTCACAGATTTTCTAACTCTTCCCCTCTAATTGTGTCTTACATGGGATGAAGGTAATGTCAAGGCATTTTTCTGAATACACATTGGATTCTTTTTTCCAATTTTCCATTTGAAATACTGAATCCCTGACTGTCAGGCGTAGAAGGAATTCACCTTCAAAGAATAGCCTGACACTTACAAGAAACAGCCCCCATGGAGACATCCTGTCTGGGAGACATCCTGTAGCCAACTGTGTCTCTGAGACATCCTGTTGCCATCTGTATTCCTGAAACATCCTGAGTTTATCTCACCTTGTGAAGACATCCAGGAACTTTGGATAAGAGAGCTTTCCCATCTCCAGCATATAAATGCCCCTGTGTGAAAAATAAAAGTTTGCAGCTTGATCAGAACTCCTGTCTTGCTGTCATCTCTCGTGTCTCTTGTCCCTTCATTCCTCCGCATCTAGGTTTGCTGCCCCTGTTGATGTGTCTTTCCAGCCGTGACTACTGGCACCCACTGACTGGGGCTCGAGCCTTTGACTGATTGGGAACCCCGTCCTCCTGGAAGACTTCATCAAGTGGAGCTCGCGATTGCCTCAGCAGACACCACAAAGAGACAGATCCAGGAGGAGAGTGGGGATGACGCACGGTGAGTGACCCACCATGGGACAAGCAGTTTCGTCACATGATTTGTTTTTGTCAGGCCTCAAGGAGTCCTTCAAGACATGAGGGGTGCGTGTTAAAAAAAAGGACTTAAAATTTTTCTTCTAATACATAGGAGAATTGTGTCCATGGTTTCACATTGAAGTGTCCATTGATGGCAAAAGATGGCTTAGAGTAAGAGACTGTTTAAAAGATTATTATGAAACCTTTGGCCCAGAAAAAGTGCCAGTTCCCACCTTTTCTTACTGGAACTTAATTAATGAAATTCTTAAAAGTTCACCCTTTGACAATGGTACCTTACAACTTGTCAGGATTGGAGAAGAGACTATGCAAAACACCTCTCGTCTCCCCACGGCATGCCCATCAGTTAGTATAGACATTGACCCTTCTCAGTCTCCCCAGGACCCTGGGAACCTTCCTAGTCCCCCTCAAAATACCACCCTAATGAATAAGGCTCCAATGGTTACCAAACACCTTTATCGAGTTTTAAATCCCAGAGACACATTGACCCCTGTAGAGGAGGCTACCTTGGAGAAGGAAGCAGCAAGCTACCATTCAGAAGATGCGCCACCTCTCAGGACCCTGCCACAGCCTATAGGACTTACACATCTACCTACCTCCTATATCCCTCCTGCCTTTTGTGCTCCAGCCTTTCAGGAGCAAAATGCAACCCAGATATTTTTCCCCACTTCCCTTGCCTAGCCTGGCTCCCTTGTGAGAGTCTCTCCAACATAGACGGGAACAGATCAAACTTTTAAAAGAATTAAGATCCCTAGACTCTGAGCTCTGTTCATTAGCCTTAGGCACAGAGTCAATGCAAGCTGGCCCACGGCGGTCTAATACAAAGGCTAAGCCACTCCATCAGCCTGTTCTTGCCTTTCCAGTCACCCGCAGTCAGATAGATAAGCCTGCCCAGGCTGAGGTCAAAGACTTAGACGAGAATCAAGAGGAGGAAGTGGGGGAAATGGATCAAGGAGATCAGGACTCAGAGGATGAGGAGTTCACCCCTAGGCAGGAAGGAACCCAGAGTGTCTACAAAAAAATTAAGCCTGCGTTTTTTTGAAAAACATAAAAAGACTTGTGCTCACAATGGCCCCACTGTGCCCTACAAGTTGACTTTATTAGAAAGCCACAGCGCACAATGGCTTACTCCCAATGATTGGAAATTTTTAGACCGAGCTACCCTCAGTGCCGGAGATTTCCTGTTATGGAATGCAGATTTCGAGGAGCACTGTCAGGAAACTTCTCAAAAAAAATTAACTAAGGCCTCCTCTAAATCCTGAACTTATGTTAAGCTAGTGGGCTATGCGCCATTTGACACTAAAACTAAATAGGCACGTTTCCCTGCTGGAATTTTGGCGCAGATTCAGATGGCTTGCTTACATGCTTGGAGATGCCTCCCTCAAACTGGCTCGGCTACCACTTCTTTGGCAAAAATTTGACAAGTACCCAACGACCCTTATAGAAACCTTGTTCCCCGGCTTAACCTAGCTGCAGAATGCTTGCTTGGACCAAGCGAAAGCAAAAGAACTTTTGTAAAACATCTTGCTTTTGAAAACGCCAACCCGGCATGTCAGGATGTTCTTCGACCACATAAAGAAAAAGGGAAACTTTCGGACTTTATTAGACTCTGTGCAGGGGTGGGTGCAGCCCATGCCATGGGTCTCGCCCTACATGCCCCCTTTACCAAGGCCTTTCACAATCCTGGCTCATGTACTTGCTTTACTTGTAAACAACCTGGCCATTTTGCACGCAAGTGTCTGAAAGACAAACAAAGCCTAGGAATATCGTCTCCTCAAACTGGGGCTAAACCGCCCCCAGCTACCCTTTGTTCTAGATGTGGTAAATGTCATCACTGCGCCAGTAAGTGTAGATCTAAGACAAATGGCCTCAGACAGCCTATTTCTTCCTGCTTCTCAGGAAACCCCCTGCGGGGCCAGCCCCTGGCCATGACCTCCCCCAGGACAAAACCAGGGGCAATAAGGTTTATTCCCTTCCAAACTCCAAACCTACCACAAAATTCTTCCCCACAATTGCCTCCCTCCAACTAGCCACCCCAGGCAGCGCATGATTGGACCTCTGTGCCACCACCGATACAATATTAGACTCAATGCAAGGGCACCAGATAATACCCACTAGAATTATGGGTCCCCCTTCATCTCATACGAGTGCCCTTATTCTTGGAAGAGCCTCTGCTACCTTAAATGGTGTTCAGGTCTTCCCTGGCATTAATGATAATGATTTCACTGGAGAAATAAAAATACTAGCAACAGCTATTAATGGAGTTGCGGCCATCCCAGCAGGAACAAGACTTGCACAATTAATATTCCTTCCCTTGGATTCAGGAGGCACTTCCACCGCCCAAACATACAATGGGGGACAGCCTCCCTCGGCTCCTCTGATGTATATTGGGTTCAGCCCATTTCTCACAATAGACCCACCCTTACCTTACTTATTGAAAAAAAGGAATTCCAAGGAATTCTAGATACTGCAGCTGATGCCACAATTATTTCTCACAAATACTGGCCATCAGGTTGGCCCATCACCCCCATCCTTGAATGACCTAAAAGGGTTAAGAGTCAAAAAATCCCCATGTCAGTTCTAGGGCTCATAGCTTTACTGATAAAGAGGGTAATAAGGTGACTGTCACTCCTTTCATTGTTCCTGACCTCCCTGTTAACCTATGGGGCCGAGATATTTTGAGTCAAATGGAAGTCATTCTTGCCAGTCCCAATTCCATGGTGACTCATCAAATGCTTCGTATAAATTTTGTCCCTGGTACAGGCCTTGTGAGACTGAGACAAGGACTGGTGGGGACTATAAAACCCATAAAAAAACAAATACATATGGACTTGGGTATTCTGATTTTTAGTGTCGGTTCCTGACCCTCCTGTACCCCATGCAGATAAAATTATTTGGGAGACTCAGACTCTTGTGTGGGTGGATCAGTGGCCCCTTACCCCCCCAAAAAATTGGAGGCTGCCTCCATGTTAGTGCAGGAACAGCTGGCAGCCGGCCATGTAGAGCCCTCAACCTCACCATGGATTACTCCTATTTTTGTTATCAAGAAAAAAATCAGACAAGCGGCATCTTTTACAATATTTGTGTGCCAGTAATAAAGTTATGTGCCTGATGGGAGCACTACTGCCTCGAATTCCCACACCAATGGCTATTCCCAAAACTATTGTAAAATGGTTATTGACTTAAAAGTTTGCTTTTTTACCATTCCTTTACATCCTGAGGATAGACCCTATTTTGCCTTTAGTCTCCCTTGCATTAATTTCCACGGCCCTATGCAGAGATTTCAATGGAAGGTTCTTCCCCAAGGTATGGCCAACAGCCCTAGTCTTTGCTAAATATAAGTTGTTCAAGCAGTAGACCCTGTGAGAGAGTGATGACCACAATTTTATGTTTTACATAATATGGATGAATTTTTAATTGCTGCACCTAATTACCATGACCTTAATAATTGTTACTTGGACCTTTAGAAAACCCTCACTACCTTGAGACTACGGATAGCTCCTGATAAGGTTTAAACACAGGACCCTTATACCTATTTGGGCCTTAAACTTCAAGATAATCAGATCCAAATTCATAAAATACAACTGCGTGTGAACCATCTTCACACCCTTAATGATTCTCAAAAATTACTGGGAGATATTCAATGGCTAAGAACATATTTAAAATTATCCACTTGTGTACTTTTGCCCCTTAATGATATTTTGAGAGGTGATTCCTACCCTTCCTCCCCTCAAAAGCTTACTCCCGAGGCATGACAGGCATTAAACCAAGTCACAGAGGCCATTGCCAAACAGTTTGTTACACAAATTTCTTATAACCTTCCTCTGGTTCTGGTTCTTTTACACACTCCTCATATACCCTCAGGAAAATTTTGGCAGTGATATCCATATTTTAAAAATAAAGGCTTCCCCTTGCTTTGGGTCCATTTATCCACCACATCCTCCAAGTTTATTACCGTTTATCTTGCTCAGGTAGCTTCTATTATTATTAAAGTCGTTTGCTTTCTCGACAACATTTTGGCAAAGACCCTGATAATATTTTAATTCCATATACTAATGACCAAACCCAATTTTTACTACAGAGAGGGGATGAATGGGGTATTGCCCAATCAGGCCATTTGGGAACAATTGATAACCACGTCCCCAATGACACCCTTTTACATTTTGTCCAGATACATCCATTTATTTTTCCCAAAATTACTCAAAAGGCTCCCAGTTCCAAGCCCTTACTGTCTTTACAGACGGTTCCAGTAATGGCTGTGTGGTCTTTGTTGTCAATAACCAGCCTACAGCCTTTGATACTGTCTATCATTCAGCACAGTTTGTGAAATTGTTTGCCATAACACAAGTTTTTATAACATTTTGTGATAATCCTGTTAATATTCATACAGACAGTGCCTACATTGCTCATTCTGTGCCCCTGCTGGAGATTTCACCCGCCATTAAAGCTTCTTCCAATGCGGCCTATCTGTTTCACCAGCTTCAGCAGCTAATTCAGGCCAGACAACACCCATTTTTCTTAGGACACATCAGGGCACACTCTGATCTTCTCGGCCCTCTAACACAGGTAATGCTCAAGCTGATGCAGCAACTCCTACCATCTTTCCAATTTTTGGTGGCTCCATTCAATAGGCCACGGAGCTAAACAATCTTCACCAACTAAATTCCCAGAGCCTTCGATTACTTTGTAAAATTACCAGGCAACAGAAACGAGAAATAGTAAAAGAATGCCCTGCTTGCGCTCTCTCCCTCCCCATTCAACACTTGGGAGTTAACCCCCGAGGATTACTGCCAAATCAGGTTTGGCAAATGGATGTTACTCATTTTCCTGAATTTGGAAAAACCAAATATATACACGTTTCTATCGATACCTTCAGCAGCTTTATTTTTGAATCACCACATTCTGGAGAGGCTACCAAAGATGTCCTTTCTCATCTTGTTTCAGCCTTTTCCATAATGGGTAAACCAATACATATTAAAACAGATAATTGTCCTCCATATACCAGTGCCAAGTTTAAACAGTTTTTGCTACCTTGCAATTTTGTCATCCTACTGGAATTCAATACAAACCTCAGGGCCAAGGCATTGTGGAATGTTCCACCTTACCTTAAAGACTTGGCTATTTCGCCTTAAGGCTTCCGCCCTTGTATTTACCACTCACAGGCATTGCCTTAACCATGCATTATTTGCCCTTTCTTTTCTTACCCTAGACAGTGAAGGCCTTTCGGCTGCAGACACACACTGGCATCCCTTTTCCAATTCTGATCAGCCACCTGTTATGTGGCGAAATCCCCTTACAAATAAATGGAAATGCCCACATCCTGTCCTCATCTGGGAATGTGGCTCAGCTTGTGTTTTGGACCAAGAGCTAGCAGCCCCAAGATGGTTACCAGAATGCCTGGTTAAACAGGTTAATGACTTACCTCAAACCGGGGACGGAGGCCCTCTCCCTGAGTACAAATTTTCCCCTTTTTCGGATCCATCCAACAATCTGTGTGAGGATCCTGCTTAAGGCACTTCTGCTGAACAGGTTTGTGCACGGAGGCCTGGGCCCTCCACCTTCCAACATCATGGAGTACCTTCCCCCCCCTCCCCCCATGAAGGCAAGGGAGGATCTTGGACTCAGGCTCCCACTAGTTGGAACCAGACTGCTGACTGCATGACTAAGGTGGCTTACCTCCGTGCCGAGGTTGACCATAAATTCAGAGGAGTTCATCAGCCTAAATGGGTATGTGTTAACAAGCCAAAGATTATTCCTCCTAGTACAAGTAAAGCTCTCCAAAATTGTTCTGCAACCCGTACGCATACCCAGGCGATGCATGTCTCTTGTTTTGTGTCGGCCTCAATTTGTGTTAACAAGCAGGGAGAATGATTTTTTGAAGCCTCCCTAACTAAAACTCATGAAGCAGGGTGGACCACTATTCATTATACCCCCGTTCTCTTTGACCAGGGAGGAGAAGGCAAATACACCAAGCTACAGTCAGCTGGGTGCCAAGGCACTGTCGGAAAAACTTCCTACTGGCCCATTAAGGACCCTACAGGGGTCTCTGATGGTAGAGGACCCACTGATGCAGTCAAGCATCCTCAGATAATCAAACTTTTGAAACCCCAAATCCCTGAGCTCACATATCATCCCTTAATGTAGCCGAAATCCCAGTTCCCAGGTTTAGATACCAATACATTAGATATTTTGCAAACTACCTTCTCCTTCCTTAATAATTCCAACCCCACCCTTGCTGGTAATTGCTGGCTCTGCATGACAACAGGGGCAAGCATGCCTATGGCAGTTCCTATTAATTCTACTATGGACAATGATAATACATGCCAACCCGGATTTCCCTTTAAAGTACAGCCTATAGGCACTTTTACATTATGTCTTTTAGGCGTGATGCAGAATAATACCTATGATATGGATTTTGGAATTGCTTCCTTTGGAAATTGCTCAACAGTACAAAATTATTCCTCACCCATCCCATCTTTTTGTCCCCCCAATGGCACAGTTGTTATGTGTGGAGGAAATGTGGCCTTCCCCAGGCTTCCAGTGAATTGGAACAGTGGCTGTGTTCTTGCCTTATTACTCCCTGATATAACTATTGTCCCAGGAGACGAACCTCTAGCCTAGACACCTTAGTCAAAAGACAGAGGCGGGCGATACAGGCCTTATCACTTATTGCCAGCCTTGGAATAACAGCTGCTGTGGGCACAGGTACACTGGCTTAGGCACGGCAATACACCCTTACCATCGCCTGTCTCAACAACTTAAAATGATGTACAAACTCTATCAGAAACCATTAAAGTTTTGTAGGACCAAATAGACTTCCTGGCAAAAGTGTTCCTTCAAAACAGACGAGGCTTAGATTTGCTGACTGCTAACCAGGGAGATATTTGATTGGCCTTAGGGGAACGATGCTGCTTTTATGCCAATAAATCAGTCATAGTATGCACTAAATTTAAGCAGCTTCAAGAAGATCTAGAAAAGAGATGAAGGGAACTATTTGAAAATCCCCTCTGGACAAAGCTTAATGGATTTCTACCCTACCTTCTTCCTCTATTAGGCCCTTTGTTGGGTTTACGTTTAATGGTGACCATAGGACCCTGCATTATAAACAGTGTGGTACAATTTATTAAAGAACACATTAATATTATGGCCTCTAAGCCCCTACAAATCCACTATCATCATCTGGAGATGGAAGACCACGCTGTCAACTTTTAAAAGGATGTTCTACCCTTCTCACAGGCTTATTTCTTAAGTTTACATCCCCACAAATCTCTCTTTCTTACATAAAACTATAAGTAACAGCTCTGACAAACCATCTTCTGCCCTTGCCATAAGGGTTCGTCTACATGGGCCCTTCGGCTTGGGGGAAAACGCACCCATGGAGTGAGGACGTTAGGCCATAATATCGGAGGGTGCAGGAAGGATTGCAAAAGGATGGATCCACGGATCCCCAAACACAAGACCTGTGAGTGACATGCTCTGGTGCATGGCGGTTGGCATGCTTCCCCTTCAAGGCCATCTCCTCCAAAAACATGCCAAGGCCACCACGAAATCTGCTAGTAAAGATGCTCGCTCGGATCAGGAGATATTCTAAGGCCTCCTAGAGAAACAGAGCCTCTAACCCCCCCCCCCCTAAAAACATGGCCGGTAAGGTAGGTCAAATATTTTATATAAGAAAGGGGGAGATGTCAGGGGCTAAAAGGAAGTTCTCCTTCAAAGAATAGCCTGACACTTACAAGAAACAGCCCCCTGGGAGACATCCTGCCTGGGAGATATCCCACAACCATCTATCTCCCTGAGACATCCTGTCGCCATCTGTCTTCCTGAAATATCCTGAGGTTATCTAACCCTGTGAAGACATCCAGCAACTGCCGATAAGAGAGCTTTCCCATCAGCAGCATATAAACACCCTGTGAGAACAATAAAAGTTTGCAGCTTGATTAGAACTCCTGTCTGGGTGTCATCTGTCCTGTCTCTTGTCCCTTCATTCCTTCCCAACTATGTTCGATGCCCACGTTGATGTGTCCTGCCGGCCGGGACACCTGGCACTAACCCATACCCTGCTAGACTATGACTACTAATCCTAATATGATGGAGAAAAATAACCCAAATAGAATAGAAATACAAGCAGTTCAGAGGAGGCATGGTGTATAGTTGGAGTTGCCTTTTGCATGATCTAGGGTAGGTGTTATAAATCTAGCTAATTTTTAAATGAAATAGTTCTCCATGTGCTTTTAAAGTTAAAAAATATGTGAATACCTGTCTCCCTTTCTCTGTAGCCTACTTGCCACATGTATTTTATATGCACATATAGAATCCTACGTGGTATCACACGTATATTCTTGTGAGGTGGCTGACTTAGCAGATTCAAATTGTGAGAAGAGATCACTTCTCCTAAACGCTGTTGGAACTGAAAATTCAACCTATGGGGGAGCCTCCTAGTAAAAAAAAAAAACATTATACATAAATCCATGCTAAGTAAAATTAATATTTTTGCATCAGTGGATGATATATATTTCATGAAGAATTTCGATTGGCATATATATTGCTACTTTTCATTGTCTGTGTTTGTGTTTTGTGTGTGTATATATATATATATATATATATATATATATATACTCTCCAAATTTTTCAAAATATAAAATATATGTGTCCTATATACACTACCTAAATTCATTCATGTTCATGTATGTGGATTCATAATCAACTTTTCACAAGATTATTCTCAGAAATATACATCCACCTGAAATACATATTTGTTTCCTAGTACTGAAAAGTAACTTCAGTAAATGGTGCATACAATCCTAATATTTCTACAGTAACTGACCCAGTTTAACATCAATGCAAATAGATTCCTATGGGACATGATGTGTATTTTGAAGTTCATTTTATTTAACACTGGTACATTACTATTTCTTCAGTTTATGCGCACCATAGGATATATATTTCATCCACAGGTTCACAAATTAATAGGCATTTGTTTCACTTTCAATCATTTCCTGCTTCAGAACACATGTATTCCTCCAGGTTTCTTGACTGTTCTTCTCATGAGACTTCTTTCCAAACACATTGTTTTCGATTTCCATAAAAATTTGAAGCAAAACTCCCACACTCTTCATGATAAACCATAACCCTAATATTACCATTAGATGTATAACTTTTTGGAATGAATGATTGTATATCAATATAAGATTTCCTGTATATTTTCAGATAACAATTCAATCCATTATTTAAAGTTGGTACCAGTTATATAATTTATGTTGAGTGTCTATATGGAAGAAGCTGAAGGCCATTTGAGAGTGTTTTGGTTTTAATTGTGGTCATTTGTTTGTGGTTGGAAGAGATGACTGGGTCCACCTGGGCTTGAACACTGGTGTGATTCCCCATAAGACTGAGTTCTGGAACTGAACTAAGAGAAGTATTGCCATGAAGTCGTGTTGGGATTTTAGGAGGCCACGCATGAGAATCACCCTTGGAAACTGAGTTCTAGGCCCAGGATGGCTTTCCACATCGCCATGGAAATCTCATCCAGGATATTACATGATTTTATTTTTAAAGAGTTGACAGCCATAATTAAGAGACAAAACACACGTGGATCTCACATTGTAGACCTCAATGGGCCTGGCTTCATGTGACCTTTTGCCCCCTCTTTGGGAAGCCTTGCCTGTGAGAGTTCTCCAGAGGTTTCATTCAAATGAGCTTCCTCAAAATTTTATGGTTCCTGGATGAATGGGAAACACACAGTGGCTCCAAATTCATCCTTGAAAAATGGCGAGAAAAATACCATGAAATTTTGGACATTCCCTTGACCAGATGGCACTGGAAAACATTTCCATGTCCTATTGCTGATCAGGAGTATACCAGACAGTGCCTTGATTGACTGGGTTTCATGAAAATGCTGTAGAACAGAGATGCCAGTAAGTTGGAGCCTTCTGAGTAGTGAGCCTAGAGTAGTGGTTAGCAAGTGTGTGATAATACATCTGTGCTGTGGCCATGTAGATCTGCCATTGGCTTCCAAATGTCCTGTGACTGACATGGTGCAGCCAGCAGACAATTATATGAAAAGGCATCTTGGTATATGGAGACGTTTCTGGGCAATGTTCAGAATCAGGTTGCTATGGAAAAGAGTGAAAGCTATGTGGGGTAGAAGCCTAGTTGGTGCGTTCTCCAGCAGACACTGACCAACCACATGTGACAGAATGCCGTGCAGCACTGCGACCAATTTGGACTCCTTGTATTTTGTGAAGCAAATACCAAACTCCCATTGTAGCAGCAAGAAAGACCATTAAAAGTGGAGTATGACCAAAGGGCTTCACAGTCCACACGGGGAGACGCTTAGCCCCAATGGCCATTGTTTACCTACAAAAAGAGAATTCATCACTGCTGCACCATTTTCATTGGAAAATAAGAACACATGTCCTTCAGGTCACATAGATGCATATCTAGCTTTGATGGTCTCAAAACAAAGGAAGCTAAAGCTCCTGACAACAACATATATTTCAAGTGCCCAGCCTCAGAGGCAGTTTCTCAAAATGTCTTTAGGCCAGGAAACCTCTATATTCATAGACACAGGGTACAACTCTTTGTACCCCCAATACTAATTTATACGTCTTCAAAATATTGCTCCCAGAAATGGTACAAGAAATACTCATGTCACCTGATCTACATATACATTGTATCACAGTAATATTCTGAAAACAAAATGCAAAGGTCACACTTATGATTGTACCAAAACCTAAATGGAAAGTGAACCTGCATTACTAAAATCATCCATGTCCACTTGCCTAATGCTCTCAAATGTCAATCCTATTGACGACTACATATTTCTTTTTTCCTTAGATTATATAATTAAAGTCAAACATGTTGAATGTGTAATCCTATCACTAACTTTATGCTTTGCCTGATTTCATAATGTCTCTATTGATATCTGCTTTCCTACATGTTTTCTCCAGTTCATCATTGTGACTGACTCTTCACATGTGCTGACATTTACATTCACTCTCTATATGAAACCCTATTGCTAAAGGACTTTTTTTTCCAAATCCTATATTCACTCTTCTTCCTAAACCTACCAACTATATTCCTAATCTTACTGACTATCCCGTTTTGAATGGATGTTCTTTTCTACATTCAGTCATCCAAGTAAATGTCAGGTGAGCGTCGGAGGAAGAGACCACCCAGAATCTACCTCATGCAACAGCAAAGGGTTTATTGGGGGTCCAGCGTGCTGGTGCTCATAGCTCACTTGAATAGAGCAGAGAGCCCTGAGAACAGCTTAAGCAGAGCTTATATACTTTTCTTGGAGAGGGCAGGGAGGGATTTTTATTAATGGATCAAGGCGAGTGGGCAGTTTGCGCGTAACCGGGTGAGGGAGTGCATTCTGTAGTTTGGCAGTTGGGGACAGCACATTCTGGGAACAAGATTAGCAAACATTTCTCAAGATTTCAACAGTGTTTTGTTAAGCGTACAGAAAAACAGAAAGTGACAAGTGCCTATTTTATTAACCTTTCATTCCCCACTTTTTCTTCTGGCTACTTTTAGTCATAAAAGTGATCATTGGGGGGTGTCACATTTTATGTCTGCTAGTGGGGTATTAACATAAGTTTAACTTGTTCAATTTGAGATTGGAGAAAAGAAATTACATGGTTGAACAAACAGAGTTTATAGTTAGCAATAATATGAGGATTATTATTGGACCAGCCAGGGTTGATAAATACGTAGTTAAACAGGGGGACTGTGTGAACCAAGACTCAAACCACCCTTTTTTGGCCTCTCTCTCTCATTGACACTCTTCAAGTTGTCCTTTTAATTTACTCATAGATTTTTTTACAACTCCATAATGGTCAGCATAAACACAACATTCTTCCATCAATGCAGAACAAAGGCCCCCTTCTCTCATGAAGAGGAGGTTCAACCCTTGACTGTTCTGTAAAACAACTTCAGAGAGAGAGGTTAAAGATTTCTGCAAAGCTGTGATGGAGGTTTCTAATATCTTTAAGTTTTGGTCTATTGCTGCTTCTAATTGTGTCATTTGTTGTGTCCCATGGACCAAGGCAGTGGTTCTTGTGCCCACCTCTGTTGCAACTCCTATTTCTAATAGGATGGCTAAAGTGAGGGATATATGTGCCCAGTGGAACCAGGTTTTATTTCCCCCTATTTGAATTTCAAATGAACATGCATCAGGATAAAGCACTCTGGGAAACATCTGCACCATTACACAATTAATCATATCTGTTGACAACTTCATGAAAACATAAAAAATGTTTAAGTATATAGAATTATACTGCTGTAGGGACAGACAAGGCAAGGCGTCTAAGATAGTACCGAAGACAGGGAAACAGTCCTATTCGTTTGCAACCAGATTCAGAGGGCATTACTTTTGTTGTAATCAATAAATCCCCTGAAACCCAAGTTTAGGTAGTTTCAGAATTTTGTACCCAACATGTAAAGGAAGGGGCGCAGAAGTTCACAGTCTGCAGAAGTTCACAAAAAAGCAGTTTATTTTTCTGTTTTTTTCCTCTGTTCTTGGCAAGTTAACTTTTCAAGGACACCTGGGTTAGGGAGAGCTCTTTCTTCCCTTTAATTTTCACCCTGCCAGCTGTTACCATGGAGCCCCGTTTGTAACTTCTGTATCTTAGAAATGTAGCCATCTCTGTGAATCCCTAGCTCATGGCCAGAGGCCTTGTACACATATTTTGTGAAAAACTAGTAAGGGGGTGTCTACCTTAGGAGTGCAGATTTTTTAGCCAGTGGCCAAGTAGAACAGGGCAACACGTAAAGAGGAATTTTATCTACTCTGAAGTCTTTTATAGGGACTCTTTTGCTGAAAGTCCTAAAGTCAGCCATGATGAAGACTTCTGAAGAAGGTCAGATAAGACTTTTCGGTGGGCCTGGTACAGAGGGGGCAGATGGGGTAGGTGGGGCTGAGAGCAGTTCTGAAGATCTGAGAATGAGGAAGGAAAGATGTAAAGGAATAATGGGAAAGGGGTTTGGGATTTTCCTAGCAACAAAAACTTAAGCAGTAGAACAGGTAGAGCAGAGGAGAAGACTGGAGTTAGTATCACTAAAAGCCTGTAAGGGACTTTAAATTCTGAGTAACCTTTTTTCAGTGATGACAAAGAAACTTTTAAGTCCATTTTCATTACATCTTGGATAGGGGTCTGAGGGCTCTCCTCAGCTGGTTTGAGATTTGGGTTAGCTGGTAAGAGGACCTGGTGGGATCCGGTGCGGACACTGATAGGAGAAGAGAGGAGGGAGTTGGTGGAGGGGTACTTCATTACCTGCTACCTCAGCAATTGGGCAATGGTCTGAGAACTGGCAGAGGTTTGGATTTTTGATCTAGTAATTGGAGGGGATAAATCATGTTGCTGAGGTGATAGTGACAGCAGAGAGACTGGAGCAGAAGGCTAAGGGTGAGGATCTATTGGAGAAACATAGGTCAGGATGTGAGCGAAGGAGGGAAAAGGCCTCCACATAGGGGAATCTCCTTTCACCCTTTTGAGCATGTGCAGAAGTTAAAAATGTCACGCAGAATTTGAGGACCTAGAGACCCCACTGTGGGCCATCGGTTTTGGTTATCTAATTGGTAATATGGCCAATGCTGTGTACAGAATTTTTTTTATTGGTTATTCAAAACATTACAAAGATTGCAGAATCACATTGGTTACACATCCACATTTTTACATAATTCCATAATAGTAACTGTTGTATTCTGCTACCTTTCCTATTCTCTACTATCCCCCCTCCCCTCCCCTTCCATCTTCTCTCTCTACCCCATCTACTGTAATTCATTTCTCTCCTTATTTTTTTTCCCATTCCCCTCACAACCTCTTATATGTAATTTTGTATAACAATGAGGGTCTCCTTCCATTTCCATCCAATTTCTCTTTTCTTTCCCTTTTCTCTACAGAATTTGATGAGAAGCTTGAGATCCATCAGGCAGTCTCTGTATGCTCACATCCCCATGACTTAGAGAAGAAGTCGGCTTTCCCCCCACACAGCCGTGATTTCATGTGGCTTTGATAGTCCACCAGGCAATCATAGTAATCTAGGCTAGCCAACCTGCATCTGGCTCACTTGTCCCTACATCCATTAGGTTTGTTTCCGTTGTCTATGGTTTGGAAGGGATTTAATGGAATTTTAATGGCATCCTCTTCATCAGGGATATCCCAATAGGAAAGACGTATAGCCAGCTAATAAATGTCTGGGTAGAGAGATGGTCACTAGTTACCTAATTGGGCTGTATACGAGATAGACCATAATTCTTTTCTAGTAGGATTTGTGATCAGCCATCACTGCTGAACGGGCTGATGAGGGTTAGGACTACTGGTGGTCAAGGGGAGAGTCTATAGCTTTATCCACATGGCGAATACACAATTTGAAAGCGTTACCAGTCTTTTCCAGTTTCCAGCCAGAGTCTCAACAGGCCGCAGGCTTGAGATGAGAGGTATGGATCCAGGAAATGATTCTGTCTACCTTTACCACTGTAGGTGTTATAAGTAGCACCTGGTATGGTCCTTTCAAGCGGGGTTCCAGGGATGACACCTGATGTCGTCTTACATAGAAGAAGTATCTTAATTGATGTTGATTTGGAGTCCTCTCGTCCCCAGGTTGTTAGGCAGTGGCCATCTGTTTTCACAGGTATCCTGAGTTCTTTCAAGAGCTTTAAGTCTGTAAAGCAAATGGGTGTGAAAGAAATCGTTAGGTCTTAGAGTTGGGGTTAGGTCCCTTACTGGAGGAGGGGCACCATAGAAAATTTCATAGGGGGTGAGGTTACACAAAGAAACAGAGGGAGTATTTCTTGCATGAAACAGTTCATAAGGCAGGAGCATAGTCCAATATTTTATGCCGGTCTCTAAGCTTAATTTTGTTATGGTCTCTTTAATGTTTCTATTCATTCATTCTGCCTGTCCTGAACTCGGGGGTCTATAAGCACAATGTAACTTTCAATAAATCCCCAAGGTCCTGGCTAACCCCTGACTTATGTGGGTTATGAATGCCGGTCCATTATCACACCCTATTACTTTAGGCAGGCCGTATCTTGGAAAAATATCTCCCAGGATCTTCTTCACCACAATTTGCACTGTTTCTTTTTTTCCTTTTCTTTTTTTTTTTTTTTTTGGTGGGAAAGGCTTCAATCCATCCTGAAAATGTATCTACAAAGACTAGGAGATATTTAAGTCCATAACTTGCTGGCTTTATTTCAGTAAAGTACACTTCCCAGAATTGTCCTTGTCTGGTTCCTCATAGGTGCTTTCCTGTAGGAAGCTTGGAAGGATAAGAATTAACCATTTGATGGACCTGACAGGCTTTTGTTAACCATTCAGTTATTTCCTTTAACTGTGAGTCGGTTAGTGGAAAACTCTGTTCTTGATCCTTCATAAATGAATGTAGTTTCTTTAAACTAAGGTGAGTGATTTGATGTACATTATCTACTGACATAGTTAGAGCTGTGAATATAGGAGTTTTTACTGAAGGATTTAGAAATTCCACTTGGGGGCCTTCAGGGTTAAAAGTTATTTTGGCCCGGAGCTTGGTGAGCAGAACTCTGCCTATCAATGGGGCCGGGCATTCTGGGATTACTTGGAAGGAGTGATGGATTTTTCCTTTCCCCTGGTCCCAGGTCCTCTTAGTTGTCCAAGCCCGATATTAACTGCAATTAGCCCCTTGAATTAGAGACCTTTTATTTGATAGAGGGCAAAATGGAGCCTTAATGGCTGAGTATATTGCCCCTGTATCCACTTCAATGTTTACTGGGGTGCCCTCCACTTCAAAAGTTAACCTGAGCTCGGGGAGGGGATCTGATCCCCAACTTTCTTAGTCATCCTCCAGAGTCAGGATGGCTGGCTGGCGTGGCTGTCTCTTTCTAGGACTCTCTTTGGCCCAGTGTCCTTTTTATTTACAGTAGACACATTGATCTGAGGCCAGGGGTGGCCTCTAGTTTGGGCCCAGGTATCCCTTCCTGTCTCCATGTTTCTTATTTCTGGCCTATTTGTTGTTGTGACCAGGACCTGAGTCAATTCCTTAGTCTGTCTTTTGTTTCTTTTATCCACCCTTTGCTTCCTTATCTTCCTCAGTTTCTCTCGTATAGTATACGTTTTTGGCTTCTCTGACTAAATCTCTCAAAGTCATATCTTGTAATCCATCTAAGTGTTGTAACTTTCTTTAAATATCCATGGCAGCTTGCCCAATAAAGGCCATCATGACAGATGCCTTTTGAGCCTCTGCCTGAGTATCAAAAGGAGTATATCTCCTATATGCCTCCATAATTTTCTCTAGAAACATAGAGGGAGATACATCAGGCCCTTGAATAAACTCTATTACCTTGGCCAAATTAGTTGGTCGCCTAGCAGCCACTAAGATACCCGCTATTAGAGCCCAGAGATAAGTGGACAGATGCTCCCTACCTTCAAAGGTGTTGGGGTCCCAGTTTTGTCGATTCTAGGGAAAGCCGGGTTGAATATGTTGGGAAGTGGTGTCAGTCACCCATCTGGTCCGAGGATATTATTTTCTAGCTTCCAGGAGGATTCTCTTTTGTTCCTCTGTCATGAAGAGAGTCCCTAGGTGTTGTTGGCAGTCATTCCAAGTAGGCTGGTGTGAAAACATCTATGAATCAACCACACCTGAGACACGAGTGGGGTCCTCTTAAAAGGGGGGATTGTTATTTTTCCAGTTATATAGGTCTGAAGAGGAGAAAGGCCAATACTGGTAGGCTTGCAATTTTTCCCCATGGCCATCATCAATCATTGGCACATAGGGACGGAGGGGGAGCATCACGGGAGTTCCAGGGTTTTCAATCTTTCATTGATGGTGAGTTCCTTTAGCTGGGCCAGGTTCCTCCAGGGGAGGAGGGGCTGTGTGTGCCGCGGGGGAGTTTTCTGGAGGGTGCTGGGCTGGCTTAGCTTCCTCCAATGGCGGAGAGGCTGAGTCAGCAGCAGGGGAATCACTTAGAGGGTGTTGGGGGTTGGGAGACCAGGGCAAGGGATAAGGAGAGGGATGAGAGTCCAGTAGAGTTAAATCTTGTGACTTAGGCAGAAAAGAGGGTGGAGGAGGAGGAGGAGCAGAGGGTTTGAGAGATCGTGGGGGAAGGATTAGGAGCGGGGGCAGGGGCAAAGAAAAGCTTCACCCATGGAGGAGATTTGCAGAGGTAATGCCGGGTTAAGATATATGGCTTTTGATCTGGATGGCTATGTGGCCCTTCCTGAAAGACAATATCTCTGACTTTTTAAATTAGTGAGAAGTAGAAAAATCCTTCTAAGGGCCATCCGAATCCAAAGGTGGGCCACTCTGAGGCACAGAGAGTCTGCCAGGTCCAGCGGTTTACTGAAAAAGAAAGATTCTGAGCCCTTAAGCCGAATTTGGTCCAGTGATCAAGGGTCAGGGACAGAGGCATTGAAGTGCTCTTTTCCATAATTGAAAATGCACAGACAGTAAAAGCAACGACACATGACACAGACAAGACAAGACAATAAAGACAGGAAATGGACGTCCAACACTGAGACGAGGACTGAGTAGCCGGCAATACCTGATGGGCTGGCAATACCGAATCTGAAACAAAATATCACTGAGTTGAGGAGACTATTGTTCCTTGATTTTCAGAGTCCTCTGGGGTGTCCCTCAGGGTGGTGGCCTGTGGCTCTGTGACACATCTGTCAGCCATTGTGAGAGAGAGCTCACACTCTTCATTGACAGCCATTTTGCCAAGCTCTAACCTGAAACCTGACACCAGAAAGAGGCGCCTTACAAATCCCTTGAGGAGCCAGTTGGGGTCTCTCGTCCGCTGCTGCCAGAACTCGGTGGAACCTCCATATGTAAAGGTCGGATGAGTGTCAGGCGAAGAGACCTCTAAGAAACTGTCTCATGCAAAAGCAAAGGGTTTATTGGTGGTCCAGCATGCTGGGGCTCAGAGCTCACTTCAATAGAGCAGAGAGTCCTGAGAACAGCTTAAACAGGGCTTATATACTTTCCTTGGGGAGGGCAGGGAGGGAAGTTAAGTATACAGAAAAACATGAAGAGACAACTACCTATTTTACTAACTTTTCACTAACGACTATACTTTGCCAGATTTCCTAATGTATCTATTGATATCTATTTTCCTACATATTTTTCCCAGTTCATCATTGTGGCTGACTCTTCACATGTGCTGACATTTACATTTACTCTATACCCGAAAAGCTATAGCTAAAGAACTTTTGGTGCAAATTCTATACTCACTCTCCTTTCTAAACTACCGACTATCTTCTTAATCTTACCGACTATCACTTTTTGACTGGAAGTTATCTTTGACAATCAATCATCCAAGGCACAAGGTCCAATGCAATTGTATATCGATGTACCTGAGACATCTGTGCAGAAAATAAATCAAAGCTAAGTATCACAATCAAGGTCCTAATACACTTCTGGGTTTTAAATCTTACATAGATTTCTGTTTTCATACTTATATTTTACCTATATATTCTTGTAATTATCGCCGGTCATCAATACCATTATTCATCCAGCTGAATGATTCCTAACCCAAATCAAACCTGTTATTAACCCTAACCATACACTGTTGCCTCAATCTAACTTTACAGAAGAGCAGGGACAGAGATGGTCTTACAATACAAAAATGTAGGATTCCTTCCAACTACTGAGAAACTCAAAGGTCCATGCAAAAATGATCCCTGCAGAAGTTGTAGGCAGCTATGTAGGAACTGAGAGAGCAAAACTCATCTTTCATTGTAAAAAACTTGGTCAGGATGAAGGAATGTGTCTGAATCAGCCTCTGTCTTCTTAATTTAGAGAAGAAGGACCCAACCACGCCTGTGTTGAGAGCTGTTCCTGGGTGCCTATGGTTGATATACCATTCTAAGTTGTGAAAGTGTCACAGGAAGTAGGGGCAGCCTCCATTTCATGGGACTCTTTGAAGCAACTGTTAGGACAACGTGGTTGCCAAGGCAGTGACCTTATTCACTTTCTGAAGGAAGTGACCTCACCTCACAACCTTGGTGACAGAACTCTCTGAACTTGGGATCCAGGAAGCCAGTCACCAAAATCCAGTCCCAGTCCCACTCCCAGGGGTCTCACTTGCTTGGATTTACCAAGGACAGATTTAGTCTTTCTTGGTACCTACTGATGTGAGGATGGCCAAATGCCAGAAAGCTCTGAAAAGTCACCTTTACTGAGAAAGCAGGTATTGGATCACCGCTGGCTCCTCAGTAGTTCAAAATGTTGACCAAAGAGACCAGATCTGAGACAGGACAGGCCATTTTGTGGGAATAAAATATGGTCCACAATTAGAGAAACTCTGGATAGTCACAGACCTACCGGGGAAGGAGGTGCCTTTGTGGGTGTGGGTGTGAGTTTGTGGATTTGTCTCATGTTCTCAGAATAGGTAGGAAAGTCGGTATGTTTGGTTTGGTGTAGACTGTTTCGAGTAAGTCGTTTGACAAGGCGAGTGTTTCTATGTCTGTGTATCCCACGGTGTCCATGGTTGTAGACATTAGAAAAGAGAATGCATCAATTGATATGTCCTGTCTAGTTGAAAGCTTCCCAGCATTCATCCTGCCCAATTTATGAATGGATTTCAGCTTGCCTTATCGATGGGCAACACTTGCTATCTTTCAAAGTTTCTGCTTTCTTCCTGAATTCTGGCCACTCTCCAGAATAGGCTCATGGTTTTGTGTCCAATATATGTACCACTTCCAAGCCCTGTGACATCGCCATGTACTGGATAGCTGAAGGGAATGGCGAGCATCTCAGAAAACTCAGGTATCAGTGTGATCAGGAGAGTCTCAGTGGAGAAACCCTGCTTTGGGCCTTTTAATTACCAATTGTTCTGCTGCCCTGAATGTCTGAAAGGTCTTTGCCTCAGGCCACCCCTTTTTGAAGCCTGAAAAAAACTGTTTTCACATGGAAATGAATGGGCATCACCTGAGGCTTTTTGCTTAATTCCTTTGGAAAGGATGTGTCTGAATCAGCCTTTTGGCCCTGTGTGAGGCTTAGGCTTAGATTCTCAGCACCTGATGGATCTAAAGAAGGATCCCATGTGTGCATACAAAACCAAAATAGCCAAAAGAGCAGTCATTCTGGATGAAGTCTCTCCCCTTCCTTTGTGAGGTTCTAGACCTACATCAAGTTAGAATAGGAATGCTTTGGGTCAAATAATTTCTTCAAAGCCCTGCAGAGGCTAGCCAGTAGGAGCTTGGGTTTCCTCATGTCTCCAATTCAGACAAAGAATCTAAACCCCACAGTCAGTAGTCCTCAAATTGGAGAAGCAGAGAAGTATTAACAGCAGGCCTATGTGATCACACCAGGTTCACAGGAAGGGTGTCCAAGCCACCCTGTTTTTAGGCACATTAGGGGCAAGGGAGATTATTTTGGAGACTGTCTTGGTCTGCACCCCTCATAGAAACATTCAACCAGAGGTTATGAAGAGTGTTTATATGAAAGATCATGAGGGCCATGTGGGAGTGTGTTGGTTTTAATTGTGGTCATTTGTGTGGTGGTTGGAAGAGATGACTGGGTCCACCTTGACATGAACTCTGGTGTGATTCCCCTAAGAGACTGAGTTCTGGAATGACCTCAGAGATGTATTGCCATGAATTTTGTTGGGATGTTATGAGTTCACGCATGAGAGTCGTCCTTGGAAACTGAGATGTATGCCCAGGTTGTATTTCCACAAAGCACTGGGAATCACAGCCAAGATATCACATGATTTTATTCTGAAAGACTTGGCAGCCATAGTTGAGAGTCAAAACACACATGGACCTCACATTGTAGACCTCAATGGGCCTGGATTCACGTGACCATTTAGCCAATCGTTGGGAAGCCTTGCCTGTGAGAATTCTCCATAGCTTTCATTGACATGAGCTTCCTCAAAATTTAATGGTTCTGGATTGATTTGAAACGTACAGTGCCTCCAACTTCATCTTTCAAAAATGGCTAGATAAATACCAAGAAATTTTTGAAATTCCCATGACCAGGTGGCACTGGAGAACCTTTGGATGTCCTGTTGCTGATCATGAGTATACCAGACAGTGCCTTGATTGACTGAGTTTCATGAAAATGGTGTAGAACAGAGATGCCAATAAATTGGAGCCTGCTGAGTACTTGGCAGGTGTGTGATAAAACATTTGTG
Organism: Callospermophilus lateralis; assembly: GCF_048772815.1. Taxonomy (NCBI): domain Eukaryota; kingdom Metazoa; phylum Chordata; class Mammalia; order Rodentia; family Sciuridae; genus Callospermophilus; species Callospermophilus lateralis. The sequence goes on from NW_027512703.1 coordinate 187,106, forward strand.
GTGGGGCCATGTGGATCTGCCATTAGCTTCCAAATGTCTTGTGACTGACATGGTGTAGCAAGCAGTCCCTTCTATGTAAAGGCATCTTGTAATATTGAGAAGTTTCAGGGAAAGTTTCAGAATCAAGTTGCTATGGTCAATGGGGAAAGCTATGTGGGATAGAAGCATGGTTGGTGCATTGTCCTGCAGAAACTGACCCACCACACGTGACAGAACTCCCTCCAGCACTGTGTCCCAGTTGACCTCTTTGTATTTTGTGAAGCAAATACCAAACTCCCAGTGAAGCCGCAAGAAACACCATGAAAACTTTAGGATCACAAAATGGCTTCACAGTCCACTTGGGGAGACACTTAGACCCCAGGGGCCACAGTTTAGCTACAAATAGCAAATTCAGCACTGCTGCTCATGTTCAGTGGAAAATAAGAAACCATGTCCTCCAGATCACATAGATGCAGACCCACCTTTATTGGTCTCACTAGAAACGAAGCTAAAGCACTTGACAACAACATATGTTTCAAGTGCCCAACTTCAGAGGCAGTTCCACAAGAAGTCTTTAGGCCAGAAGAGCTCGAGTTTGTGGAGTGTTTACCCTGTCCTTTACTTTTGGAAACTCCTTAGCATATTCTATTCCAAATATGTATTCACAGATTTTCTAACTCTTCTCCTCTAATTTTGTCTTACTTGGGGACTAGGTAATGTCAAGCCATTGTTCTGGATGACAGTGGGAACAATTTTTTGTAGCACATATTTGTATACACATTGGATTCATTTTATAATTTTCCAGTCAAAATAGTGAATCCCTCACACTAACCCCTACGCTACTAAACTCTGACTAGAATAATAACCCAAACAGAATTGAAATACAAGCAGTTCAGAGGAGGCATCGTGTATAGTTGGACTTGCCTTTTGCATTATATAGGGTAGGAGTTATGAATCTAGTCAATTATTTGGTTGAAAGAATTCTCCATGTTTTTTTAAAGTTAACAAATATGTGAATTCCTGTCTCCCTTTCTCTGTAGCCTATTTAGCACATGTAGTTTTATATGCACATATAGATTCATACCTGGTATCACACGTATATTTTTGGTGAGGTGGCTGACTTGGCATATAGAAATTGTGAGAAGATATCACTCCTTCTAAAAGCTGTTGGAACTGAGAATTCAACCTATGGGTGATCCTCCTATTTAAATAGCATTATACATAAATCCATGTTCAGTAAAATAAATATTTTTGAATCTGTGGATGATATGTATTTCATGATGAATTTCGATTGGCATATATAATGCTACTTTTTAATGTCTCTCTGTGTGTGTCTGTATATATATATATATATATATATATATATATATATATATATATATATCCTCCAGATTTTTCAAAATATGAAATATATGTGTCTTATTATGCACTCCCAAATTTCATTCATATTCATGTATGTGGATTTATAATCTACTTTTCAAAAGATTATTCTCAGAAATATTCATCCACCTGAAATAAGATTTTGGTTTACTAGTACTGAAAACTATCTTCAGTAAATGGTGCATAGAAATCCTAATATTTTGACATTGCAAGATGGCCATGAATAGAGTGCATCACACCCTTTGTACTGCGCAACTTCACATGTGAATAAGGAGTTAGAATGACGAAAAAGTATCTTGTTAGGATCTTACAGAAAAACGGGTGTGCCTGGAACCTAGAAGAATGATTTCCACCACCGAGGTCTTGTAATTGAGTCTCAAACAAGAGCCAACTATGCGACCGAAGATCTGGGGTGGCTGATCCGTGCGGCGCATGCCGTGGCTACAGACGGCGGGCCTCCACCGTGAAGCGACCAGCATGCAGGGAGAAACGTTGCTGCGGATTCTGTGGAATCCGGCTGGCTCACCCACCACTGAGCCCGGGGCTGAGTTCGGGATTTCAGATGGGGAAGAAAGTGTTACAGTTCTATCCCCCACAACCGAAACTCCACCGAGGAAACCAACGGCCACCATCTTGGAGAGCTGAAGTATCCACCACCACTCTCCGACAGATTGCAACAACAAAACAGGTGTGTGTTACTCAGCTTATCTCCCATACAGCAGGTAATTCGCAAAAATTCTCTCTTAGGCTTTCCGGGGGAGGGATTACCAGAGAAAGCCTTCATAAAGACGGGGGGAAAACTAGTGGCACCTGACCTTCAACCTTCCTCCCATCACCGGTGAAAACAAAACTTGTCTAGCCAGCGCAATGGGTGGGGCAAGCGGAAAAAATCAAAACAATAGAGTGCCAGTGTTCCCAATAGACACCCTCCACACCCAAGGAACGGCAGGCAAAGAGTACAGTTTGAGCTGCCAAGAGGCATCACTCAGGGGAAATCTGGTGTAGCAGGGGAAATCAGGACTCGCAGAGGAAACCAGGGGACCAGAGGACAGACACGCGTGACTAGGAGGCTGGAGAACGCCTGCCCACCAGCAACCAATCACCCGCTGGCTGCCTGCGCAATTGGGCAGCTAGAGATCACCCGCCCGCCGGTGACAGCCCATTCGCTGATTGCACGACTGGATGGCTGGAGACCGCCCGCCCGCCAGCGACCGGGAGGTGAAACCAACCAGAGACAGTCCAGTCCCACCCCCCCATTCAAACACCACGGCAAGGAGCCTGGGGCCCGCCATAGCAGACAGGTGACATCACTGGAGCTCAGCTGTCGGAATTCCTTCCAAGTGGAATCCACTTTTGCAGGCATAGTCTACAAACACAAAAGAGAGACAACAGAGATATATAAAACCAAAACAAATCTATTGAAGAAAGCAGAAACACAGCAATCAAATTGAGCTGAAAAGTAACGTGAACATCATGAAAAAACAAGGGAAAAAAAGGTGTGCAAAAAATGCAGGACAATTAAATTCTAAAGGAGGACCGTGAAGCATCAGAAATAGGGATAGGGAAAAAACTCAAGGCATACCTAACTCAGATGGAAAGGAATATTAGAGAAGACATGAGGCAGCAAGTCCAAGCAATAAAAGTATATTTTGAAAATCAAATAAACAAACAAATTCAAATGGCAAAGAATGAGCTTTACCAGGAGATAGAGACATTAAAAAGAAATATCAAACAGTAATCCTAGAAATGCAGGAAAGTATAAACCAAATTAAAAACTCAAACGAAGAGTATTACAAATAGACTAGATCAAGTAGAAGTTAGAACGTCAGATAATGAAGACAAAGTTTATCAACTTGAAAAGAATAGAGTAAACACAGAAAAGATGCTTAAATCCCATGAGCAATCTATTCAAGAGATATGGGATGTCATAAAAAAAAACAAATTTGAGAGTCATCGGGATAGAAAAAGGCATAGAGATTCAAACCAAAGGAATGGACAACATATTAAATGAAATAATTCTAGAAAATTTCCCAGAGATGAAAGATGGAATGGATTGCCAAATCCTGGAAGCCTACAGGACCCCAAGCATTCAAAACCATAATAGACCAACTCCAAGACAAATATTTATGAAGATAGCCAGAACAAGGACATACAGAACAAAGAGAGAATATTAAAAGCTACGAGAGAAAGTAGGCAGGTTACATTCAGGGGTAAACCAATTAAGTTAACGACTGATTTTTTTCATCACAAACTTTGAAAGCAAGAAGATGCTGGAACAAAGTATTTCAAACGCTCAAAAATAATGGATTCCAACCAAGAATACTGTATCCAGCAAAATTAAGCTTCAGATTTGACAATGAAATTTAAGTCTTTCACGATAAACAAAAGCTAAAAGAATTCACAGCCAGAACACCAGCAGTGCAAAGCATTTTGAGCAAAATACTACAAGAAGAGGATTTGAAAAGTAATGCCTGAAACTAGCAGCAGGAGGTATCTCAGTAAAGGGAGAGGAAAATAACCAAAAAGTAAAAACTAACCAAAATAAATAAATAAATGAATAAATAAATAAACAAACAAACAAACATGACTGGAAGTAGAAATCATATTTCAATTGTAACCTTAAATGTTAATGGCCTAAACTCACCAATCAAGAGACATAAGCTAGTAACCTTGATCAAAAAAAAAAAAAAATCCAACAATATGCTGCCTTCAGGAGACTCATATGATAGGTAAAGACATACAGAGGCTGAAATTAAAAGTTTGGGAAAAATCATACCACTCACATGACCCTCGGAAGCAAGCAGGAGTGGCCATACTCATATCGAATAAAATCAACTTCAAATCTACGTTAATCAAAAGGGATAAAGAAGGACACTATATACTGTTAAATGGAACCTTGCACCAACAATGCATAACCATTATCAATTTGTATGCACCAAACAATTGAGCTGCAACACTCATAAAACAAACTCGCCTCAAGTTCAAGAGTCAAATAAACTACAACACAATAATTATGGGTGACTTCAAGACACCGCTCTAGCCATTAGACAGATCCTCTAGACAAAAACTGAATAAAGAAACTATAGAATTCAACAGCAAAATCAGTAACCTAGACTTCACTGACATATATAGAATATATCAACCATCAAAAAGTGGATACACGTTCTTCTCAGCAGCACATGGATCCTACTCAAAGATAGACCATATATTATGCCATAGGGCAATTCTTAGTAAATATAAAGTCGTGGAGATAATACCATGCAGAATATCTGATCATAATGGAATGAATCTGTAAATCAATGATAAAAGAAGGAAGGAAAAATCCTACATCACATGGAAAATGAACAACATGCTACTGAATGATCAATGGTTTACAGAAGACATAAAGGAGGAGATAAAAAAATTCGTAGAGACAAATGACAATACAGACACAACATACTGGAATCTATGGGACACAATGAAAGCAGTTTTAAGAGGGAAATTCATTTCTTGGAGTTCTTTCCTCAAAAAAAAAAGAAAAATCAGCAAATAAATGAACTCACACTATACCTCAAAAACCTAGAAATGGAAGAGCAAAACAACAGCAAATGTAGTAGAAGACAAGAAATAATTAAAATTAGAGCAGAAATCAACGAAATTGAAACAAAAAAATTGAAAATATTGATAAAACTAAAAGTTGGTTCTTTGAAAAAATAAATAAGATTTGCAGGCCCTTAGCCATGCTAAGGAAGAGAAGAAAAGAGAGAACTCAAATTACTAACATACGGGATGAAAAAGGCAATATCACAACAGACACTACAGAAATAAGAAGATAATTAGAAAGTATATGGAAACCCTATGTTCCAATAAAATAGATGATAATGAAGATATCAATAAACTTCTTAAGTCATGCGATCTGCCCAGATTGAGTCAGGAAGACACACACAATTTAAACAGACCAATAACAAAGGAAGAAATAGAAGAAGCCATCAAAATACTACCAACCAAAAAAAGCCATGGACCGGATGGGTATACAGCAGAGATCTACAAAACCTTCAAAAAGGAATTAATACCAATACTTTCCAAGCTATTTCAAGAAATAGAAAAATAAGGAACTCTTCCAAATTCATTCTATGAGGCCAATATCACCCTGATCCCAAAACCAGACAAAGACACTTCAAAGAAAGAAAACTACAGACCAATATCTCTAATAAACTTGGATGCAAAAATTCTCAATAAAATCTTGGTGAATCGAATACAAAAGCATATCAAAAAAATTATGCACCATGATCATGTAGGATTCATCCCTGGGATGCAAGGCTGGTTCATTATACGGAAATCAATAAATGCTATTCACCACATCAATAGACTTAAAGACAACAACCATATGATCGTATCGATAGATTCAGAAAAAACATTCGACAAAGTTCAGCATCCCTTTATGTTGAAAACACAAGAAAAACTAGGGATAACAGGAACTTACCTCAAGATTGTAAAAGCTATATATGCTAAACCTCAGGCTGGCATCATCCTAAATTGAGAAAAGCTGAAGGCATTCCCTCTAAAATCTGGAACAAGAGGGATGCCCTCTATCACCACTTCTATTTAATTCAGTTCTTGAAATACTAGGCATAGCAATTAGACAGACAAAAGAAATTAAAGGCATAAAACTAGGAAAAGAAGAACTTAAATTATCGCTATTTGCGGATGACATGATAATATATTTAACAGACCAAAAAGGGTCTACAGAGGAACTGCTAGAGTTAATAAATAAATTCAGCAAAGTGGCAAGATATACAATCAACACGCATAAATCAAAGGCATTCCTGTATATCAGCAGCAAAACTTCTGAAATGGAAATGAGGAAAACCACTCCATTCAAAATATCCTCAAAGAAAATAAGATAATTGGAAAAACAATTATATAGTTGGGAATCAACCTAACAAAAGAGGTGAAAGATTTATAAATGAAAACTACAGAAACATAAAGAGATAGAAGAAGATCTTAGAATATGGAAAAATATACCCAATTCATGGATAGGCAGAACTAGCATCATCAAAATGGCGATATTACCCAAATTCTCTACAGGTTTAAATTGATGCCAATCAAAATCCCAACGACATTTCTTGTAGAAAAGATAAAGCAATCATGAAATTCATATGGAAAAACAAAAGATCCAGAATAGCAACAGCAATTCTAAGCAGGATGTTTGAATCTGGAGGTATAGCGATACCAGACTTCAAACTGTACTACAAAGCAATAGTAACAAAAACAGCATGGTACTGGTACCAAAACAGGCAGGTGGACCAATGGTACAGAATAGAGGACACAGAAACCATTCCACAAAATTACAACTTTCTTATATTTGATAAAAGGGGCTAAAAACCTGCAACATACGAAGGACAAATGGTGCTAGAAAAATTGGAAATCGATATGCAACAAAATGACACTGAATCCCTTTCTCTCGCCAAGCAAGGAAGTTAACTCAAAATGGATCAAGGAGCTAGATATCAAATCAGAGACACTGCATCTGATAGAAGAAAAAGTTGGCTACGATCTACATACTGTGGGATCGGGCTCCAAATTCCTTAATAGGACACCCATAGCCCAAGAGTTAATAACAAGAATAAATTAATGGGACTTACTTAAATTAAAAGTTTTTTTTTTTTTCTCAGCAAGAGAAACAATAAGAGAGGTAAATAGAGAACCTACATCCTGGGAACAAATTTTTACGCCTCTCACTTCAGATAAAGCCCTAATATCCAAAATATACAAAGAACTCAAAAAATTAAAAAGTAAGGTAACAAATAACCCAATCAACAAATGGGCCAAGGACCTGAACAGACACTTCACAGAGGAGGACATACAATCAATCAACAAGTACATGAAAAAATGCTCACAATCTCTAGCAGTCAGAGAAATGCAAATCAAAACCACCCTAGGATACCAACTCACTCCAGTAAGATTGGCAGCCATTAGGAAGTCAAACAACAGTAAGTGTTGGCGAGGATGTGGGGAAAAGGGGACACTTGTACACTGCTGGTGGGACTGCAAATTGGTGCAGCCAATTTGGAAAGCAGTATGGAGATTCCTGGGAAAGCTGGGAATGGATCCACCATTTGACCAAGCTATCACACTTCTTGGACTATTCCCTGAGGATCTTAAAACAGCGTACTATTGGGATACTGCCACATCAATGATCATAGCGGGACAATTCACAACAGCTAGACTGTGGAACCAACTTAGATGCCCTTCAATAGATGAATGCATAAAAAAAAATGTGGAATCTACACACAATTGGGTATTACGCAGCACTAAAAAATTACAAAATCATAGAATTTGCAGTGAAATGTATGGCATTAGAGCAGAATATGCTAAGCAAAGCTAGCCAATCCTTAAAAAAACAAATGCCAAATGTCTTCTTTGATATAAAGAGAGCAACTAAGAACAGAAAGGGAGGAAGAGCATGAGGAAAAGATTAACATTATACAAAGACGTGTGGGGGGAGAGAAAGGGAGAGAGAACAGAAAGCATATGGAAATGGTAGAATACCCTCAATGATACACAAAATTACACATAATAGGTTGTGAGGGGAAATGGGGAGGAAATAATGGAGAGAATTAAACAACAGCACATGAGGTAGAGAGGGAAGATGGCAGGGCAGGGGAGGGGGGATAGTAGGGGATAGGAAAGGTAGAAGAATACAACAGTCACTAATATGCCATTATGTAAAAATGTGAATGTGTAAGCAATGTGTTTCTGCAATTCTTATTTGGGGAAAAAATGGGAGTTCATAAACCAAATGACAAAAATGTATCAAAGATGATATATCATGAGCTTTGTAATGTTTTGAACAACCAATAAAAATAAATAAATAAATAAAGGTTTAAAATTGAGTGGGAAGAAGTCAGCTAAAAAAGGGTTGAGATGCATTCATTTTGCTAAGCAGAAACTTTGTTTTGTGTAGTTGTAACTATCACAAATTTATTTTACCAGAAATTTGGCTTTTGAAAATGCACATAAAATGAGATTAAAGGATAATTCACCTACCTTCATGGAAAATTCATAGCATTTCCTATATTTTTCATATTTCATTTTTTTAGTTAATATTTTGTCATGGACCATGTCTAGCCTTAGGCTATTCTTCCAGAATACTACCTCATCTGACAAGTTCGTACAATGTATTGGATTTTTCTTTTCATCTTTTATTTAATTGTTTCTAGCTAATAATGTGTATTTCTTCTTATCTTTATTTGGACATACATACCCAACTATATCTTTGCATTTTATGTTTTACTGGGGAAGAGACTCATCAAAAGCTCTTTGTTATATGTATTAACAATCAAACATTCAGAGAAGGCAATTATTCTTAATTTTGCATGAAAATAACTTTGTACCATTTTTCTTATAAAGATTTAGAATTATTAATAATGTCCCTGCTGTAATAAGTAACTACTTACAAGAAGAATTAAACAATTGACTTTATATCAATTATGAATATGAAAAGTACTAAAATAAATATTTGGCAATTAATACACAATTGATAGAAATTGAAATCACGAGAAAGCCATTTAAATTGTCAGTGCATATGGTCCTTAAATAATAGGTTTTTTAAAAAAATTTTTCTCTAATTCATAAGATATATTATGCCATATTATAGCTTAATGTGATATAAAAACTTAAATTATCACAATGATAATAATAATCCATTGTTCCTTCCTCTACATTCTGTGGCATGCTAGTACTAAAATAAATTGTATTATAACACCAAAAAAAAAGCCAAATCATAATATTTCTATAGTAACTGACACGAGTTTAACATCAATGCAAGTAGATTAGATTCCTATGGGACATGATGTGCATTTTGACGTTCATTTTTATTCAACACTGGAACATTACTATTTCTTCAGTTTATGCACATCAGAGGATATATAAATATTTCATCCACAATTTAGCAAATTTATACGCATTTGTTTAACTTCAAATCACTTCCTGCTTCAGAACCCATGTATTCCTCCATGTTTCTTGACTGCTCTTCATGAGACTTCTTTCCAAACACATTATTTTCGATTTCCTTTATCATATTTGAAGCAAAACACCCGTCATGATAAACCATAACCCTAATATTACCTTAAAATGTATAAGTGGTTAGAAAGAATGATTGTATATCAATATAAGATTTCTTACTTAGTTACAGATATCAATTCAATCCATTATTTAAAGTGGAACCAGTTATATTATTTATTCACAGTATGGTCTATTCATGTATTATCTCTATATTCATAGACACAGGGTACACCTCTTTGTACCCCCAATACTAATTTATACGTCTTCAAAATATTGCTCCCAGAAATGGTGGAACAAATACACGTAACCTGATCTACATATACATTTTATCACAGTAATATTCTGAACAGAAAAAGCAAAGTTCTCACTTATGATTGTACCATACCTAAATGGAAAGTGATCCTGGATTACTAAAAACATCCATTTCCAGGTTGCCTAATGATCTCAAATGAAAATCCTATTGGTGACTACATATTTGTTTCTTCCAAAGATTATATATTCAAACTCAACCCTTTGAATACGTCTAAAGCTGTCACTCACTTTACACTTTGAATGATTTTGTAATGTGTCTATTGATATCTGCTTTCCTACATATTTTCCCCAGTTCATCATTGTGACTGAATCTTCACATGTGCTATCACTAACATTCACTCTCTAACCGAAACCCTATTGCTAAAAAACTTTGGTCCAAATCCTATATTCACTCTTCTTCCTAAACCTACCTACTGTCTTCCTAATCCTACCGACTATCCCTTTTTGACTGGATGTTCTCTTCTACATTCAATCATCCAAGGTACAAGGTCCTATGCCATTGTATATCGATTTATCTGAGACATCTGTGCAGAACGTAATTCAATGCTAAGTATCCCAATCAAGAACCCAATGACCTTCTGGGCTTCAAATCTTACTTAGATTTCTCTTTTCGTTCATATATTTCACCTCTATATTCTTATAAATATCACAGGTTCCCAATACCATTGTTCATCGAGCAGAATGGTTCCTAATCAAAATTGAAAATGTTATTAACACTAACCATACACTGTTCCCTCAATCTAACTTTACAGAAAAGCAATGACAGTGTTGGTCTTACAATACAGGAATGTATGGGATCTTCCACCTGATGAGAACCTCAAAGGTATGTGCAGAAATGATCCCTGGAGAAGATGTAGGCAGCTATGAAGGACCTGAGAGAGCAAAAGTCATCTTCCATGGAAAACAACCTGGTAGGATGAAGTTTGGTGTCTGAATCAGCCTCTGTCTTCTTAATGTAGAGGAGACGGACCAAACCAGGCCTTTTGGAGAGCTGTTCCTGAGAGCCTATGGATTATATCCCATTCTAACTTATGAAAGTGTCACAGGAAGTAGGGGCAGCCTCCATCTAAAGGGACCATAAGAAGCAACTGCTAAAACAAAGTGGTTGCCAAGGCAGTGACCTCATTCAGTTCCTGAAGGAAGTGACCTCACCTCACTTTCTTGGTGTTGGAACTCTCTGAACTTGGGATCCAGGAAGCCAGGCACCCCGAGCCAGTCCCAGTCCCAGTCCCAGTTGTCTCACTTGTTTGGATTTACCAAGGAGAGGGTCAGTCTTTCTTGGTACCTACTGATTTGAAGATGTCCAAATGCCAGAAGAGCTCTGAAGAGGGGCCTTTCCTGAGAAAGAAGGTAGTGGCTCACCACTCGTTCCTGTCAACTTCACAGAGTTGACCAAGGAGACCAGATCTGAGACAAGACAGGCCATTTCGGAGGAACATAGTATGGCCCAGCAGTCAGAGAACACTCCGAATAGTCACAGACCTACTTGGGGGAAGGAGGTGCCTTTGTGGGTGTGGTTGTGGGTTTGTGATTTGGTCTCATGTTCTGAGAATAAGTTTCTTCAGATATCAGCTCCGGAGCCCAGGAATTAATTCTCATTGGGGCTAAGGTTCCCCACCAGTGAGATTTGAAATTGGCGCTGGCTGCAGAGTTAACAAGGGCGGGGACTTTTAACGCCACTGCAGAAAAGAAGAAGGTACGAAGAAGAAGTCCTTAGGTGCCATGTTGGGTTTTTTCTCTGGGGTATGGCTGCCATTTATACTTTTCCTAACATTCCTCCCTTTTTGTTTTCTTAGAAAGTGGGGCATTGTTTGTCATTTCTGGCTGCTGCCTGCTGTGTGGGGGTGCTGTGGGGCCTAGAAAGGGAAGTGGACAAATGCTCGGGGGCCAGGTCTGGGGATATCATGGCAGCCAGAAATAAAAGCCAGTGGTATAGATAGCTACTTCAGTAGGGGTAAAGTCTATGAAAGTTCCCTGATGCCACAAGTTGTCGATGGCATGAAACCAGTTCTGGATGGAGGAGATTGTTGGTATCAGCTACTGGTCCTTTAACAGAGACTCTAGGAAATACTGGAAGCGTTGCCTGGTCATGGCGTCACCAGCACTTGAAGAAGATCAGAGCGAATAAAAACAGAATGAAGATAAAAATTAAAGCAAAGGTCAATTTTTGGCAGAAGTTCCATGTTGGGGGACTGACATAGATGAGGCCAAGGGCCATGAGGAAGCTTAGAAGGTCATAAAGACTCATGAATCCAGGATGGCAGATTAAGAGGTTCTCCAAGCTCGTTGCCTCCCGCTGTCTGATGTACATTGCATTCCATCGTGCCTGGTAGTGAGCTTCATCACTGAGTGAACTGTTCTCTTGGAGATGTTAGGGGTTCATCGGTCATCAGAGGATGGTAGTGCCTAAGCAAAAGCTGGTTGAAATTTTGATTAGAAATTTTTTGCAGTTGGGTTTGAAGGAACTTCATTATGCATGGCAAGAGAGCAAAAAAAGGGAGCATCCCAATAAGGGGCCCCAAGATAGGTAGTAAGTACATGGCAAGATAGGATTGGAAGAACCCTGTTATGGGATTGGAGGAGCTAGGTTTGAGCAATTTGGTCAATAATTTCTGCAATTTAACAACATTTTTTTCTATCAGCCCAGATTCATTAACATAAGAGCAACATTCCTCTCTGAGGAATAGGCATGTACCCACTTTTTCTGCAGTGAGAAGATCAATTGCCCTTTGGTTCTGTAAAGCCACTTGTGCCAATGAAGTAACCTGGTGCTGGGAGCCATCAGCCAAGTAGGTATGACAAATTCCTTGCCAGCTTACTCCCATGCTGTCTAGTGGAAGGACTTCTGAAAGGTGACCTTGCTCAAGGACCAGGGCAGGATCCGGTGTTTAGGGTGTTCCCCCTTTAGAATAGGGCAGTTTAGCATAATAGGAGAGTAGGGTGTTTCCCCTTTAGAATAGGGTGGTTTAGTAATAGGAGATTAGGGTGTTCCTCTTTTGGAATAGGGCGTATCCTGCTGCTGAGTTCCTCTTGAGTGCTTAGGGTCAGACAGTATATTTTGGGAGACGGAAGCCCATGCGGGTGGATTTAGGCAGGAGAGGATTTGGGCAGAGAACGGAGTGGATTTGGGCAGAGAACGTGGATTCCCCCAGAGCGTGTTTGTAGACGGCCGGTGTGAGTTCGGGAATAAAGAATTGCTGTTTGAATCTACAAGCTGTGTGGAGACTCGTGATTTGTGCCCAGCAAAAGACTGCGGCATCTGGTGGCCCGTACGGGGAACGCCTGAAGCTTGGGGGTAAGTGAAATTGCTCGCCCCTGAAGGAGAGCGAAAGAATGGGTGACCATTTCAAAAAACAATGTGTTTTTGTTTTGATTTATTTTGTTTTTATTTCAAGTTGCCTGTTCCTAGAACTTTCTCAGGCAAACTGGGGAAAATGGTTGACTCAAGGTTTTAAGTTGTTCGCCTCCGAGGAAGAGAAATTGTTAGAGAAAAAAGGCACCCCAGTAAGACCAAGAACAGCTAGGGCATATGTTGATACAATACAAAAATGTAGCCCATGGCTTTTTAAAGACGAGTTATTAAGTATTTCAATGGGACCATCATGGTATCCTGTAGAAGGGTTTTTCTTCAACAAGAAAGAGATGGCTAATTCTGTTTACTACATTTGTCTAAGATCTTGTTTTTTACAGACATCTGATTAATTTACAAAGCTAAAGTGTTAAAATATCAACCACTAAATATGAAATCAAGTACTCTTTACTTATTAAGTTCCATAAGGTAATATATTAATCATTATGTGTGTTTTCATAAATTGGTGAATGGAAAAAAGTTTAATATTGCTTTGGTCTGTGTCTTTGCTAAAACAAGGTTACTAAGTGTTAGATTCTATCAGGTGTAATTTATATACAAAGAGTATTAGAAGTTTCAGTTGGGTTTCAATTACAGTATTATAGTATCATAAAAAACATGAAAGTCTTTCATCTTCTTAAAGTGAAGTAATTTGTCTAAATCAGAAACTTTATAAGGGTTATTTCAAAATGTGAATTTATAAAAAGGGTTAACGGTTAAAAAAGAGATATAAAAAGATTCAAGATGTGAAAATATATTTTAATATAAAGGTTAAAAAAAAAAAGAGAAATGTTTCTAGATGAGATAATCTCTGTGTGGTAAAGTAAAAAGTTGTAAAATGCCATTTAAAAAGATTTTGAGAAACTAGACTTACTTTAAAAGCTTGAGAAAGGAAGAAAGAAGAAAAAGGTATGTGTACATGGCAGATTGAAACAAAGCTTCTTAATGGAGTAAAAAAGGCCTTTGGTTGAAGGGCAGCCATGTAAACTAACATTTAAGCGATTTAAACAGAATCTAGCCTCGTTTAAAATAGTGAAGCTGTAGGTGGTGAAAAAGTACATTTAAAAGTACAGTATAGATGATAATTGAAAGGCTTTAAAAGGTTAAATTGAAGGTGGTTAAGATGCCTTCATGACAGAGAAAAAAAAAACAGGATAATGGGAAGATAATAGGATAAAAGATATTTAGATAAAGAAGATTAAAAATTTTAAGTGAAAAACTTTAAGACAGAAGTACAGAAAGGTAAGAAAAAAGAGAGAAGATGTAGGAAGATAAAAAAGATAAGAAGACAAGAATTTTAAACCCACAAAATAGGGAACAAAAGAAAACTAGGAAGAAAAAAAAAAGCAACTAAGGGTGAATGTACAAACCTTAGGGAAAAAAAAAAACTAGAAGATAGAATTAAGATAGAAAATGGTTAAAAATGTAAAGTAAAGGTATTTCAGATAGAAAATGCAAAAAGCTAAGACAACTATTAGATAAAGACATTCAAGACAAAAAAAGGTAGAAGAGAGAAGTTTAAAGTCAAATATTGGATAAAATAGAAGATTTAAATGTACTTATTAAAGCAAAAGGAGGGAATTGATAAGGGGTATATATCCCCCAAAGATAAACTTAAAATAACCCTTTTTACTCTAAACTTTTTAAATTTGGATTCATCAGGACTTAGTGCTGCGGAAAGGCATATGTATCCAAAAAATGTACATAAGACTAAAGTTCTTTGGAAAGATATTCTAACAGGACAATGGAAAGATCCTGACCCAGTGATTTTCTGGAGTTGGGGTTCTGTTTTTGTTTTTCCACAGGAAGAACAGCAGCCGATTTGGATTCCAGAAAGACTAACTAAAGCAATTTCTACAGATCGAAAAGAAGATGATTTGACTCAAATCCATAATAGCTGATATCTAGAACTCCAGCTTGGCCATTCTTACATCTGCAACAGTGATTAACCAGGATGCTTTTTTCAATATCTATTTTATTATTGCATTTTCCACATCATAAGGTTCTGTTTTTATTTTTTGAGCTCATACAAACCTAGGTTAATGTTTTTCTGATCAGTTTTATTTTTTGACTATAGAGTTTTTAAACATTGCAATGGAGATTTCACCTAGGTAAAGCTACAAGGCCTTTATTATTATCTTATATGTTGTACATTTGTTTGCACATTTGTGTTTTGTGTTGTATGTCTGTGTGTGCGTATTTTATATATGAGGAGCGCTCATGAGAAAATGGATCCGAATTTTTTTTTTTTTATTCACATGATTTAAATGGCTTAATTTAAATTAGGTAAACAGCTGTTAAGGATTGTTTTTAAAGGTGGTTAACAGATCCGCTTGTTTACTAATTTAAATCAGGTAAACAGCTGTTAAGGATTGTTTTTTAAGTAGGTTAACAGATCTGTTTGTTTACTTTCACCTTTCCTTTTCATTATATTTAATAATTCTTTTCAGGTTAATGTCTTTTTAGCATCATTGCCAGAATTCCTATCTTCATCCCAATGAATATAACTCAACAAGTATGCTCAATCAAGAAGTTAACTTACTTTGGGAGGAAACGGACTTTGGGAAGAGACGGACAGATTGATAGATTCCTCCCCTTTGAACTGCTTACAGAACTTGCCTGGACTATGTAACTACGTTTAGTGCAGCAAATTGTGGTAATGCTGGCATATCTTTGCTGATGGTGTCACCAGTGATCTTTGCTGATGGTGTCACCAATGATGCAATTTTTCCAAAGGAACTGTCAATTGGCTTGGTGTCGTGGCATTTCTGTATCCTCCTCCCTTCTGCTAGTGATGGTCTAAATTTGGGGGCCAATGGCTATATGCTGGACCGGCAGTCAGTGACGGGTATGATCCAATTGCAATGGTATCAACCTAAGACAGGAGGCTGACGCCTAAAGGTCAGTTACCTAAAGGTCAGTTTTCCGATGACGGGTAAGAGCCATATGTTGAATTGGACAACCTACCAGGCGCGGTCCTTAAGCCACATTAACCTCACTCCCCCACTGGCACCAAGGCCAAATTTGGGGGCCAACAGAGGTGAGGCAAAGAACCTCACCCCCCCACTGGTGCATAGACCTATCCACAAGTATGGCTGTATGCTGGACCGGTAGTCAGTGACGGGTATGATCCAGTTGCAATGGTATCAACCTAAGACAGGAGGCTGACGCCTAAAGGTCAGTTACCTAAAGGTCAGTTTTCCGATGACGGGTAAGAGCCATATGTTGAACTGGACAACCTACCAGGCACGATCCTTAAGCCACATTACTTGTTGTTTAATTAATCAGAAGGGGGGAGATGCTGGGAGCCATCAGCCAAGTAGGTATGACAAATTCCTTGCCAGCTTACTCCCATGCTGTCTAGTGGAAGGACTTCTGAAAGGTGACCTTGCTCAAGGACCAGGGCAGGATCCGTGTTTAGGGTGTTCCCCCTTTAGAATAGGGCAGTTTAGCATAATAGGAGAGTAGGGTGTTTCCCCTTTAGAATAGGGTGGTTTAGTAATAGGAGATTAGGGTGTTCCTCTTTTGGAATAGGGCGTATCCTGCTGCTGAGTTCCTCTTGAGTGCTTAGGGTCAGACAGTATATTTTGGGAGACAGAAGCCCATGCGGGTGGATTTAGGCAGGAGAGGATTTGGGCAGAGAACGGAGTGGATTTGGGCAGAGAACGTGGATTCCCCCAGAGCGTGTTTGTAGACGGCCGGTGTGAGTTCGGGAATAAAGAATTGCTGTTTGAATCTACAAGCTGTGTGGAGACTCGTGATTTGTGCCCAGCAAAAGACTGTGGCAACCTGGTGCTGCAAGGAGCCCAGAGACTCAGCAGTGGTATCGAGTGCTTCCTGCAGTTTTTGTTGCAGGTCTTTGAATGCCCATAGAGCATGACCTATAGCTCCACCAGAGAGTCCGAGACCCGCCACTGAGGTTGTTAAAGTGAGGCCTACCAGAACCGGCAGAAAGACTGCCCTACGGGTTCAGGAAGGTAGGGCCAACTGTCGGAATTCGGTGGGAGTATACAAAGACAGCTGAGGAACTACAGTAACCAAGAAACAGGTGCCAGAGACATTGATCGTTGAGGTACTTAAAGACCCATTACACCAGAGGAAATGTCCAGGTTGCATAAATGCAGGGCTCGATTGGGTGCTTAAGCTCAAGGAACAAATGGGTAAAGGATTCATTATTGGCAGGTGGAAACAGATGAAAGCAAATAAAGTATTGGTGAAATAACTTTCCCACAGTGGGATACGTGTCACATGTAGGGGTTGTCCTTTCTTAGAGAAATTGTAGGTTTTTGCTGAAATATTTCCTGCCGCTAATGGGACTAAGTGAAGCACAGAGAAAGCACTGAGAAGGAGGCACAGAAAGAGGGGTGGAGTTTAATAATCGAAGAGATTGGTGTAACAAATTGAGCCATGTGTCAGGGGGACCTGAGGGGGTTGAAGGGTCTGAATCCTTTGTGGATGAGCTATGGATAAGATCTAAAAGTTTTGATTCTGACTCCTTAATGTGTTCGACTACCTGGATGGTTGCCTTAGGTGGCATAATCAGGGTGCGGCCAACTGTCATCCACCCTGTGGGTCTGGCTGAGGTTGTCCGAGAATAGACAGCAAACTCAACATAGTCCCAACGTTTGGCCTTGGGGTCAGGTATATCTAAAGTATACCATCCATTGTTATCAGATAAAGAGACTTTATCCCACTTTAGGTAACTAGAAGTCCACACTTTAGGGTAACCAAGTGAGTGGTAAAAATAGCTACCATGTTCATCATGGAACCTGCATGACCAATAGGGGCACCCATTATATATCTCAGGCCACCAATGACAATAGTCTTTTGTTTGATCAAAAAGGAAGCAAATGAAAAGCCAGTTCCAGCTACCAGGGACGAAGGTCCTTGAAGGTGACAATTTTAGGGAAATAGAGGTGCAGTTGTGGATGAAGCAAGTAGTTGCATCCACTGCACGGACCTTCTACATGCCATGTTCTGAGTATCGTTCCTGAAGAGTGAATAAATACATGGTAGGAGAGGAGGGTAAAGACCAGTCCCGATAGAGCACAGAAAATAAGCAGAGCACAAAAAACAAGCAGTTACAGAAGATTAGGGTGTTGAGAGAGCCCATTGTGACTTTTTTAAGAGGAATTGGGCTGCATGGAACACCGTGTGAGCCGCAACTTAAATGGGTGAGATGAGTGTGGAGAGCAGGAGTTAATGGGAGGTTCAGGAGGTGATTCTTGGAGTTCCTCTGGGTTGGTCCTCTCGTCAGCAGGTGGGGCCTCCTGGTGATATGGCTTCAACCTAGAAATGTGAATCCAGGGAGTTAGACGGTTGTCTGGTGAGGAGAGTTTGGCGGCAGTGGGGGTACAGAGAATGACAGG
The DNA here is from genome assembly GCF_048772815.1 of Callospermophilus lateralis. NCBI lineage: Eukaryota > Metazoa > Chordata > Mammalia > Rodentia > Sciuridae > Callospermophilus > Callospermophilus lateralis. The sequence continues at coordinate 205,541 of NW_027512703.1, forward strand.
ATAGGGGCCTTCCCATTTTGGGGCAAGAGTCCCTTTCTCCTCTGGGGTATTATAATAGACTAGACTCCCAGGTGTTAAGGGAGGAATGTTTGGAGAGGACACTGGGTCCGGATGAAGCCAGTCCTGATATTTCCAGAGTTCCGAGCGGAGATGATACAAAAGAGGCAAAGACAAATCTAGGGTGAGAGGTCCTTGTGAAATGACCAACCCAGGGGGTATAAGAGGTCTTCCATACATTATCTCAAAGGGAGACAGTAAAGATGGTTTTTAGGGAGAGCTCTGATTCGAAGCAAATCCAAGGGAAGGAGTTTGACCCAGTCTAAGTTTAATTCCATTGTAAATTTGGTAAGGACTTCCTTTAGAGTACAATTTACCCTTTCCAGTTTCCCTGAAGCTTGGGGATAATATGGACAGTGGAAATGCCACTTGAAGGAGAGGGCTTGAGAGACCTTTTGTGTGATTCTAGAAATAAACTCAGGGCCATTGTCATATTGTAGAGAAGTGGGCATACCAAACCTGGGGATGATGTCTGTCAGTAAGATTAAAGCTACAGTGGAAGCCGTTTTATTGGAAGTGGGAAATGCCTCAATCCAACCAGAGAAAGTGTCCACAAAGACAAGGAGGTATTTAGTGTGCCATACTGTGAGCATGTTGGTGAAGTCTACCTGCCAGTCAGCAGTGGGAATGTGTCCCTGGGCTTGGTGGGAAGGAAAAGGTTTGGGCCTTAAAGGAGTATAAGTGTTGGTCCACTGACAGATCTGACAATTAGAGGCTATATTCTGTAGCATGGCTTTGTCAGAGAGGGTGAGCGAGAAGAAGCTCTGTAAAAAGAGGGTCAAAGACTGAGAATTGGAAAGGAATAGAGTATGAAGGAACTTGAAGAGATCCTTGTTCTTACTGGAAGAAGTAAGGGCTTCAGATGAGCTGTCTAAAGTGGCCATTATATGTCCCCCAGGGGGTCCATCATTGGAAGTGGTAGCAGCCATTTGTTCCGCCTGGTCAGCTTTGGCATTGCCCTCAGTGATAAGAGAGACGTCCTTCTAATTAGACCTACAATGGACAACTCCCACCTGGGTCGGTAAGTGGGAGGCCTTTATCAGATTGGTTATAAGAGCCGAATTAGTGATCACATTACCTTTGGTGGTAAGTAGGCCTCGCTCCTTTCATATTGCAGCATGGGATAAGATATGGAAGACATATTTTGAATCAGTATAAAGGGTTAGGGATTTGCCTTGTGCTAGAAGGCAGGCACGAGTGGCTACTATAAGTTCAGACTGCTGGTTGGTAGTTCCTGAAGGCAGAGCTTTGGCCTCTATAATCTCAGTGGCTGAAACTACAGTGTATCCAAAGTAATGAGTGCAATTCTGCCTAAAGGAACTGCCATCAGTAAACCAGATAAGGTCAGGCTTGGCTAGTAGTCTCTCAGAAATGGAAGAATGACAGGGGAGGAAATCATCTAAGGTTTCCAACCAATTATGAGTTGGTGTGTTAGACGTGGGAGTCATTGAGAGCAGTGAGGCAGGGTTCTGTGCAGAGCAGGGGAGGAAAGTAATATTACGGTTTTCCAGAAAGGAAGTGAGGAGTGACAGAACTCTGGATGGAGAAAGGGTTTGAAAGCCCTTATAAGCTAAAAGATCCTTCAAGTGATGTGGGGAGTGGATAGTTAAAGGGGCCCCAAAAGTAATCTTAGAGGCTTCTTTGTGTAAAATTTGTCCAGCAGCCAGAGCTCTTAAGCAAGGGGCCCACTCACGGATGGTAGGGTCAATTTGCTTGGACAAATATGCCACAGGTGCAAATGTAGGCCCATAGTTTTGACCTAAGACCCCAAGTTCTTGCCTCCCTTTTTCATGGACATATACATGAAATGGTCTTGAAAGATCAGGAAGGTGAAGGGCAAGTGCCTTTAAGACAAGTTGCTGAAGCCTGCGCAAGTGGTAGTTTGGGGAGGAGGCAAGAGATTCACTAGGGGGTCCCTTTGCTAGTTCATACAGGATTTGTATAGAAGAGAATAATTTGGGATCTGGGCCCTAAAATAACCTGCTAGTCCTAGGAATGATAGTATTTTGGCTTTTGTATGGGGCACTGGAAGATCAGAGAGGAGTTGCCTCCTATCCAGTGTTATTTCCTTTTTTTTGGTGTAAGGCAAAAACCAAGAAAGGTGACAGAAGACTGGGAAACCTGGGCCTTGTGTGGAGACTTCCTATTTCCCTTGTCTGCTAGGAAATTAAGAAGCTGAGCAGTGTGGGATTGAGAGTGTTCCCAGAGGGACTACATAGAAGAAGGTCATCGACATATTGAAGGAGAGTAGAGTCAGGACAGGTCGGGTGAAAGGATGTGAGGTCCTGGGCAAGAACTTGGCCAAAGAGATGGGTGCTATCCCTGAATCCCTGTGGGAGGACAGTCCAGGTAAGCTGATGAGAATGGCGGGTGTGAGAGTAAGTGCAAGTAAAAGCAAAGATATCCTGAGATTCTGAGAACAAGGGAATAGAAAAGAATGCATGTTTCAAATTTAGAACCAAGAAGTGGGTAGTAGTGGCAGGGATCTGAGAGAGGAGGGTGTAAGGGTTGGACACTAGCGGGTGGATGGGGACCACAGAGGAGTAGACAAGGGGAAGGTCTAGAACCAGCCTGTAGGACACGTTAGGTTTCTTAACTGCCAGAATGGGGGTGTTGAAAGGAGAGTGTGTAGGCCTAAGATACCCCTTTCATTATAAATCCTGGATGATGGCTTCTAATCCGAGGAAGGCTGTGGTAGTGAGTGGATATCATGGTTGACTAATATATCTTGAAGGGTCCAGTAAGACAATATGAATAGGACTGCATTTAGCCATAAAGGGTGTAGTTGTGTCCCAAAACTCAGGGTTAACTGGTTTAGATAGTCGTGGGAGAGTGCATGGAGGAGGTGTATCTGCCCCTAGGAACATCATGAGGAAATGAGAGGTAGGAGAGGTGTGGGGTGATATGTGAATGGTGACTTTTAATAGTGAGAGTATGTCCCTTTCCAGAAGGGGAATGGGGCAATGGCTCATAACGAGAAAGGAGTGAGTGAAGGACAAAAGGGATTTTGAGGGAAAATATGTTTACCTCCTACCACGACAATAGGAGTTTTTGAGGGTGTGGTAGAACCCCAATACTCCCTCAAGACCGAAAAAGTGGCACCAGTATCCAAAAGGAAGGTAATGAAGCGTCCATCCACCAGGAAGGTGACCCTAGGTTCTTGATTCTTGATGGTAATAGTCTGGAGGGAAGGCCCAGGGCTCCATCATTCCTCCTCTGCCAAGCCCAGGAGAGGCTGGGGTTGCCGGGTGGCTGACCAACCTCCCTTCCGGGTTGTTGGGCAGCCTGCCCCCCAGTGTCTCCTCTGATGGCATGTTGGGCAGGGGTTGTAGGGTGTTCTCGGCGAAGGACAATCCTTACCACATTTGAAGCAAGCTCCAGGGGGTGTCACATTGGGACGGCGTGGTGATGGCCTTCTCTGAATGACCTGGGCCAACATTTGGAATTTGGCATTTTCAGCTCTCTGCCTACGGCATTCACTTTCATCCTCTCTACCATGAAAAACCTTTAAAGAGACAGCGAGGATTTCGGTCTGAGGAGTAGCAGGGCCCTGTTCAAGCTTTTTAAGCTTGGCTTTAATGTCAGAGTATTTTTGGGCCAGAACATATGTCATTAAGAGATGACGGCCATCAGGGGTTTCTGGGTCGAGTTATGTGCAGTGTTGAAGGGACTTGGTTAGTCTATCCAGGAATTCTGAAGGTGTTTCCTCCTTCCTTTGAATGACCTCCTGCACCTTTTTAAAGTTAACAGCCTTGTGGGTCGCCTTTTTCAGGCCCGCCAAGAGGCAGGATGTAAAAAGGTCATGAGTCTGTAAGCCTTCAGGGGTGTTGTAATCCCATAGGGGATCCTGCTCTGGGACAGCATGAGAGCCCGTGGGGTGGTCAGGATTGGTCCTATGATTTTCATCAGCATGGGCTTGGGCTAGCTCCCAGACCCATTGCCTTTCCTCGGGGAGAAGTGTATTCGCCAAGAGTATGTATATGTCATGATGAGTGAGGCTATATGCTTGCAGGACCCATTGAAACTCCCGAATGTAAGTGGTGGGTTTAGTGGTGATTGAGCCTAACTTGCTCTCTAGCTGAGTAATGTCTGACCTGGAGAAGGGCACGTGGACTTTGATGACACCCTCGGGACCAGCTACCTCACGAAGGGGTGCGATTGTCTTAGGGGTGGGAAGGAGTCCTTTAGACCTGGTAAAAGGAGGACTGAGAGAGGCAGGCGGAGGACAGGAAGGAGAGGGAGGGGAAGGGAGTGTCTCTTTGGAAGAGGAGGAAGTGGAGCAGGCAGAAGAGGACGGAGGGGAGGGGGATAAAATGGAAGGCTGAGGATCCATGGAATCAGGCAGAGGATGAGGAGGGTATTGCAGAAGAGAAGGGGCAGATGGGGCTGGGGAGAAGGTGGGGGTTCATCTGCTGGGTTGAATGAGGAAGAATCTGTGAAGTCAGAAGTAGAAGTAGGGAAAGAGAGGGGATTGCAAGCAAAGAGGACCTGAGGGGGAGGGCAGGAGGAGCAGAGACAAGGTGCTGTGTGGGAAGGCTAATACCTTCAATGCAGGGAATATCCCTCCACTTTTTCAGACGCTGGCAGTAGTTAAAAAGGTCCCAGGGGAGGTTTGGATCTAAGGAGCCTTCTGGAGGCCAATGATTGCCATTATCCAGTGGATATGGAGGCCAATCTTGGGTACAGAATTTAATTAAAAGTTTGGGCTTGATGTCTGGAGTGAGGGAGAGTGTGGCCAGATTTTTTATTAAACATTTGAGAGGTGAGGCTTCAGGTACAGATGAAGAGGTGCCCATTGTCACAGGGAGAGATGGAAGAGAGAGAGAGAGAGAGAGAGAGAGAGAGAGAGAGAGAGAGAGAGAGAAAGAGAGAAAGAGAGAATAAGAGTAAGCGAGAGAGACAAAGAGAAAACCCGAGCTGGAATGGCTTCCAGGAAATTCAGGGCGAATGGGGGTCACGTGGGTGTCCCCAAAATGACCAGCTGTCGCGAGGAAATACAGAGGGTACTACCTGGTCGTCACCAGTGAAGTGCGATCTGGAAGACCCAATGGGTTTGGAGCCATGGGCAACCTGACGTCAGGAAAGTTTTCGAACGCAGCTGAAAAAGTCAGTAATGAAAACAGAACTCCAGCTCCAGCAGAATGCAGTTCTAGGACGGGAGTTCAGTTTTCCCTGAGCAGAGAGGCAGCTTCAGCCAGACACAGCAGCCCTGCAGGAAACAGCAAATCTAGCCTGCAGCAGCAGTGGCAGCAAAGGAGGAAAAACCACAGAGCCTCTCGTGTAAACTCAGAACCCTCATGCCCCAAAGGGAAACGGATCACTAGAGGGTCCACTGTGACCAGTAAAGGTCTTGGTGGGAGGAATTCCCTCTCCCCTACCGGGCGTCTAGAGTGTGCTGGACGATCAGGGTCACAAAACTAGCGGTAGCCCGAAGGAAGTTGGCGAGCCGGGGTCAGGGGAAGCTTACATACATCAGATCAGTGGTGAGTGCAGGAAGCTGGCGTCTGAAAAGAGCGGACCAGGACGGAGTGTCTGGGCGGAACGGGGGACGGGGCTCTTGTTGGAAAGAGCTCACCCGTATCCTCAAACGGGGCACCAGAATGAAAGAACTCCCCACTCAAAGGCACTTCGCCGGGAGAATTCCAATTTTATTGCAAAAAGCTGTGTGCTTATATAGAACTAAGGAGGAGATGAAAGGACTTAGATAAATGGCAGGCAACCCGTTTATTGGCAAGTTCTTTCAGATATCAGCTCCGGAGCCCAGGAGTTAGTTCTCATTGGGGCTAAGGTTCCCCGCCAGCGAGATTTGAAATTGGCACCAGTGGGAGAGTTCACCCGGGCGGGAACTTTTCGCGCCACTTCAGAAAAGAAGAAGGTAGGAAGAAGAAGTCCTTAGGTGCCATGTTAGGGTTTTTCTCTGGGGTATGGCTGCCGTTTATACTTTTTCCAAAAATGAGTATACCAGACAGTGCCTTGATTGACTGGTTTTCATTAAAATGGTGTTTAACAGAGATGCCAGAAAGTTGGATCCTGCTGAGTAGTGGGCCTAGAGCAATGGTGGGCAGGTGTGTGATAAAACATCTGTGGTGGGGCCATGTGGATCTGCCATTGGCTTCCAAATGGCTTGTCACTGACATGGTCAAACCAGCAGACCCTTATATGTAAAGGCATCTTGTTATATGGAGAGGTTTCAGGACGCTGTTCAAAATCAGGTTGCTATAGTCAAGGGGGCAAGCTATGTGGGATAGAAGCCTGGTTCTTGTATTCTCCTGCAGACCCTGACTCACCACACGTGACAGAACTCCCTCCCGTACTGTGTTCCATTTAAACTCCTTGTATTTCGTGAAGCAAGTACCAAACTTCCAGTGCAGCAGCAAAAAACACCACGAAAATAGAGGATGACCATATGGCTTCACAGTCAACATGGGGAGACATTTAGCCCCCAGAGGCCACAGTTTACCTACAAAGGGAGAATTCAGCAATGCTGCCTCATGTTCATTGGGAAAAAAAGAAACAATGTCCACCAGGTCACATAGATGCAGACCCAGCTTTTATGGTCTCACTAGAAAGGAAGCTAAAGCTCCTGACAACAACATATATTTCAAGTGCCCAACCACACAGAGAGTTTCCCAAGAAGTCTCTAGGCCAGCAGAATTCCATTTTTGTGGAGTGTTTACCCTGTCCCTTACTTTTGAAAACTCCTCTACCACTTCCAAGATTGTGAACTCCTGATTGTTTTCCATTCCAGATATGTATTCACGGAATTTCTAACTCTTTTCCTCTAATTGTTTCTTACTTGGGGCGAAGGTATTGTCAAGACATTGTTCTGGATAAGAGTGGGAAGATTTTTGTGTAGCACATATTTACATACACATTGGATACATTTTGCAATTTTTCATTCGAAATACTGAAACTCTGACACTAACCCATACCCTACTAGACTCTGACTACTAATCCTAATATGATGGAGAAAAATAACCCAAACAGAATAGAAATACAAGCAGTTCAGAGGAGGTATGGTGAATAGTTGGTCTTGCCTTTTGCATGATATAGGGTAGGAGTTATAAATCTTGTCAATTTTTTTCTTGAAATTGTTCTCCATGTGTTTTTAAAGTTAACACACATGTGAATTCCTGTCTCCCATTTTCTGTAGCCAATTCAGCACATGTATTTTTATATGCACATACAAAATCCTACCTGGAATACACGTACATTTTTGTGAGGTGGCTAACTTGGCAGATAGAAAGTATGAGAAGAAATCACTCCTCCTAAATGCTTTTGGAACTGAAAATTCAAACTATGAGTGAGCTTTTTAGTTGAGCAACATTATACATAAATCCATGTTCAGTAAAATTAATATTTTTGGATCTGTGAATGATATATATTTCATGATGAATTTTGATTGGAATATATTTTCTACTTTCCAATGTATTTGTGTGTGTGTATATATATATATATATATATATATATATATATATATATATATGTATATATATACACTCTAGATTTTTCAAAATATGAAATACATGTGTCTTATTATACACTCCCTAAATTCACTAATGTTCATGTATGTGGTTTTATAATCAACTTTCATAAGATTATTTTCAGAAACATTCATCCACCTGAAATACATATTTGTTTTCTAGTACTGAAAACTTACTTCAGTGAATGGTGCAAACAAATCCTTATATTTCTACAGTAACTGACCCACTTTAACATCAATGCTAGTAGATTCCTATGGGACATGATGTGTATTTAGACGTTCAATTTTATTCAACACTGGTACATTTCTATTTCTTCAGTTTTTGTACATCATAAAATGTACATTTCATCCACAAGTTCACAAATTTAAAGACATTTGTAACACATTCAATCACTTCCTGCTTCAGAACACATATATTCCTACTTGTTTTTGACTGCTCATTTCATGAGACTTCTTTCCAAACACATTATTTTCGATTTCCATAATCAATTTTGAAGCAAAACTCACACAGAATTTATGATAAACTACAACCCTAATATTACCATTAGATGTATAACTGGTTGGAATGAATGTATGTATATCAATATAAGATTTGCTATGTATTTTGAGATATTAATTTATTCCAATTTGTAAAGTTGGAACAAGTTATATTATTTATTCACAGTATGGTCTATTCAATCATTCTCTCTATATTCATACACACATGGTACACCTATTTGTGCCCCCAATACTAATTTATACCTCTTCAAAATATTGCTCCCAGAAATGGTGCAAGAAATACTCATGTCACCTGATCTACATATACATTTTATCACAGTAATATTCTGGCAAGAAAATGCAAAGTCACACTTACGATTGTACCAAAGCCTAAATGGAATATGAGTATGGATTATAAAAATCACCCGTGTCCAGGTTGGCTAATGCTCTCAAATGTCAATCCTATTGGTGACTACATATGTGTTTCTTCCTAAGATTATATATTCAACTTCAAGCCTGCTGAAAATGTCTAATCCAATCAATCACTTTATCATTTGCCTGATTTCCTATGTCTCTATTGATATCTGCTTTCCTACATATTTTCCCCAATTCATCATTGTGACCAACTCTTCACATGTGCTGACATTTACATTTTCTCTCTACCTGAAACCCTATTGCTAAAGAACTTTTTTTTCAAATCCTATACTCACTCTTTTTTTCTAATTCTACCAACTATCTTCCTAATCCTACCAACTATCCTTTTAGACTGGATGTTCTCTTCGACATTCAATCATCCAAGTACAAGGTCCTATACCATTGTGTATAGATTTATCTGAGACACATGTGCAGAACATAATTCAAAGCTAAGTATCCCAATCAAGGATCCAATGCCCTTCTGGGCTTCAAATCTTACCTAGATTTCTGTTTTCATACATATATTTCACCTCTATATATACTTACAAATATCGCAGGTTCCCAATACCATTATTCATCCAGCAGAATGATTCCTAACCCAAATCAAACATGTTATTAACCCTAACCATACTCTTTGCCCTCCATCTAACTTTACAGAAGAGCAGGGACAGAGTTGGTCTTACAATACAGGAACATAAGAGATCTTCCACCTGCTGAGAACCTCAAAGGTCCATGCAGAAATGAACCCTGGGGAAGATAGAGGAAGCTATGAAGGACCTGAGAGAGCAAAAGTCATCTTCCACGACAAACAACCTGGTCAGGATGAATGGGTGTGTCTGAAGCAATCTCTCTCTTCTTAATGTAGAGAAGATGGACCAAACCAGGCCTGTGTGGAGAGCTGCTTCCGGGTGCTATGTTTGATATACCATTCTAACTTGTGAACGTGTCACAGGAAGTAGGGGCAGCCTCCATCTATTGGGACACTTGGAAGCAAAAGTTAGGAAAAAGTGATTGCCTAGGCAGTGACCTCATTCAGTTCCAGAAGGAAGTGACCTACATCACTTTCTTGGTGATGGAACTCTCTGAACTTGGGATCCAAAAAGCCAGGCACCCAGAGGCAGTCCCAGTCCCAGTCCCAGTGGTCTCACATGATTGGATTTACGAAGGACAGAGTCAGTCTTTCTTGGTAACTACTGATGTGAAGATGGCCAAATGCCAAGAGAGCTCTGAAGAGGGGCCTTTCCTGAGAAAGCAGGTAGTGGCTCACCACTGGCACCTGACAACTTCACATTGTTGGCAAGGAGACCAGATCTGAGATAGGATAGCCCATTTTGGGGGAACATAGTATGGCCCATCAGTCAGAGGACACTCCGGATAGTTACAGACCTACTTGGGGGAAGGCGGTGACTTTGTGGGTGTGCGTGTGAGTTTGTGGTTTTGTCTCATGATCTGGGAATAGGTAGGAAAGTCGCTTTGTTTGGTTTGGATTGGATCGTTTCTAGTAAGTCTTTTGATAAGGCGAGTGTTTTTATGTCTGTTTATCCCACTGTGTCTGTGGTTGTAGATATTAGAAAAGAGAATGCATCAATGGATGTTTCCTGTCTTGTAGAAAGCTTCACAGCATTCATCCTGCCCAATTTATATATGGACTGTGGCTTGACTTATAGATGGGCAACAACTACTATCTTCCTAAGTTCCTGTTTTCTTCTTGAATTCGGGCCACTCTCCAGAATAGGCTCATGGTTTGGTGTCCACAATATGTACCACCTCCAGGCTCTGTGACATGGCCACGTACTGGATAGCTGAAGGGAATGGGATCATCTCAGAAAACTCAGATATCATTCGAGAAACCCTGCTTTGGGCCATTTGCTTACCTATTTGTTCTGTTGCCCTGAATGTCAGAAACGTCTTTGTCTCAGTCCACCCCTTTGTGAAGCCTGAAAAAATGGTTTTCAATGGAAATTAATGGGCATCACCTGTAGCTCTTTGCTTAATTGCTTTGGAAAGGGATGTGTCTGCATCAGACTCGTGGCAATGTGTGAGGCTGTTGCATAGATTCTCAGAACCTGATGGATCTAAAGAAAGATTACATGTGTGCTTCCAAAACCAAAATGGCCAAAAAAGCAGTCATTGTGGACAAAGTCTCTCGCCCTCCTCTGTAAGGTTCCTGACCTCCATCAATTGAAAATAGGGATCCTTTGTGTCAAATGAGTTCTTCAAACCCTGCAGAAGATAGCCCATAGGTGCTTGGGTTTTCTCATGATTCCAATTCACATAAAGAATATATACCCGAGAGTCAGTAGGCCTCAAATTCGGGAAGCAGAGCAGTATTTATGGCAGGCCTATTTGATCACTCCTGGTTCTCAGGAAGGGTGTCCAGGCAACCCTGACTTTAGGCAAATGAGGGGCAAGGGAGGTTATTTTGTACACTGTCTTGGACTGATCCCCTCATGGAAACCTCGAACCACAGGTTATGATGAGTGTCTATATGGAAGAAGATGAGGGCCTTGTGGGAGTGCTTTCGTTTTAATTGTGGTCATTTGTGTGGTGGTTGGAAGTGATGACTGGGTCTACCTGGGCTTGAACTCTGGTGTGATTCCCCTTAAAGTCTGAGTTCTGGAAATGATCTCAGAGAAATATTGCCATGAACTGTGTTCAGATTTTAGGAGGCCACGCATGGGATTCGCCCTTGGAAACTGAGATCAAGGACAGGGTGGCTTTCCACAGAGCCTTGGAATCTCAGCTAGGATATCACATGATTTTATTCTGAAAGATTTGGCAGCCATAGTTGAGAATCAGAACACCCTTGGACGTCACATTGAAGACCTCAATGGGCCTGGCTTCATGTGACCTTTTGAAGACTCTATGGGAAGACTTGCCTGTGAGAGTTCTCCAGAGCTTTCATTGAAATGAGCTTCCTCACCATTTAATGGTTCCTGAATGAACTGAAACCCACAGTGTCTCCAACTTCATCCATGAAAAATGGCTAGATAAATACAATGAAATTTTTGAAATTCCAATAATCAGGTGGCACTAGAGAACCTTTGGATGTCTTGTTGCTGATCATTAGTGTACAAGAGAATGCCATGATTGACCGGGTTTCATGAAAATGGTGTAGAACAAAGATGCCAGTAAGTTGGAGCCTGCTGAGTAGTGGGCCTATTGCAGTGGTGGGCAGGTGTGTGATAATACATCTGTGGTGTGGCCATGAGGATTTGCCATTGCCTTCCAAATGGCTTGTGACTGACATTGTGCATCCAGCAGAACCTTCTATGTAAAGGCATCTTGTTACATGGAGAGGTTCCAGGGCAAAGTTCAGAGTCAGATTTCTATGTACAAGGGGGCAAGCTCTGTGAGATATAACCTGGTTGTTGCATTCTCCTGCAGACCCTGACCCACCACAAGTGACAGAACTCCCTCCAAAACTGGGTCCCAGTTGAACTCTTTGTATTTCATGAAGCAAATACAAAACTCCCAGTGCAGCAGCACGAAACACCACGAAAAGTGGAGGATGAAAAAATGGCTTCACAGTCCACACGGGGAGACACTTAGCACCCAGTGGCCACAGTTTACCTACAAAGAGAAAATTCAGCACTGCTGCCTTATGTTCATTAGAATACAAGAAACCATGTCCTCCAGGTCACATAGATTCAAACCCATCTTTGATGGTCTCACTAGAAAGGAAGCTAAAGCTCCTTACAACAACATATATTTCAAGTGCCCAACCTCAGAGGAAGTTCCTCAAGAAGTCTTTAAGCCGTCAGAGCTCCATGTTTTTGGAGTGTTAATTGTTAGACCACGACACAAGAAAAGACCACTGACTCTAATTAAAATCATATTAAATTAATCTTATTATTTCTACCTTTCATGCTGCCTCCCCTCCCAAAACAGCCGGAACAAGACAGCAACCCCAGCTTTCCTACAGCCCAGCTTTATAGCCCAGAAAGTTACACAAAAGGGGTGTTACAGATAACAGAACTCTGACAAGCATCACACTAATGGTAGTTTAGGTTTTTTTTGCTGTCCCTACATCAGAATTCAGAGGACCATTAGAGCCTCAGAGAGGGATGTTGTCTGGCCAGAGAAGGCAAATATTTATGATGTGTCACTAAAGTTTCAGAGAGGGCTGCTATCTGGTCAGAGAGCCGGGCATGCGTGAGTTCAAGGCACGGGCAGGCATTTCAAGCAGGTTCAGAATTTGCAGTAATTTATGGTAAAGCCAAAATTACCTTTTCATGGCTTTGTGGCAAGATGGCTCTCAATTTTAATAAAAGATCAGGTTGGGTCTATCATTTCCCCCTTTTCTCTGTGTCCCTTTCAAATCTTTAATAGATTAGGGGAAGAGCACTGAGGAAATTTTAATCCCTCAGGTAAGATTCTCCAAATTTTTAGAACTTACCCAAAACCGATCTCCCTGATTTTACCAGACTTAATTAATTACTTATATTGATAGTCTACTTATCTTTCTCTCCATTGTTGTAAGAAGAGTGGCGTCAATCATTATTTCTTCTTCTGACCTGAGACAGGGTGAAGTGAGTGGGCATGGCGTGAGGGACATGAGTTGCCTTTTATAAGTCAGTTGGGGGACATGAGTTGCCTTTTAGAAGTCATTTCGGATTGAAGTCTGGTTGGGGAAGAACAGGTTGTAAAGTCATCTGGGGATGGGTTCTTCTATGAGAGAAACAAAAACCATGAGTACTGAATAAATGTTGCAGCAGCCGGAACATGTTACTGTATAGAAGTTCCCTCACCAGTCTTTAATATCCCCAGTTATCAGGACTATCAAATTAATATTTAACTTTTAGTGTTACAGTTGTCCTTCCCCATAAGATACAGTTTAACAAGGTAATGTCATCTGATCTTGTAAAATCCTTTTTCTAGTATGACCTCTGCGTCTAATAGAGAAACCTTTAATTCTGTTACTCAGGGCTGGATAATCATACTAGCAAACACCAAGCCTACCTGTGTTGGTTAGGAATATCTGCAGGCCTTAAATTAAAAATTTCTGCCTGTGGCAGCTCTTCTTGATAGTCTCTTTTTATAAGTATCAGCATTCCTGTCTGAGAATCCTTCTTTGTAGCCTCCAGTCATACTTATTTTGGGAGGCTAAAATAAAGTGCATACCTTAAAATATTATTATTATTATTATTATTATTATTATTATTATTATTATTATTTAAAATGCCCAGGAATGGCTGAATTTTCGTCTTAACTGTCTTTCCAAAGTGTTTAAGATGAAGCAGTCAAACGGATTTTTGTTTCTATCTATTGTTAACAGTCAGCTGAGCTTTATGGGAGTCAATTCTGGAAAAATGAGAGCACATTTTCAATTCTGCTAGTGCCATTTGTGCTAGGTGGGTCCAGGTCTTGCTTGACCATTTATCTTCCCTCAGAAGCATCAGGGATATCTCCTTTCTCTGATGACTCTCCTCTTCATAACAAATGCACTGATTGGCTTTCTGTTCTCCAGTGGTCTCATTAATCTCCCTGATCAGGAGGTTATGTGGCTCAGAGTTGCAAAGCTCTTTAGAGAACTCCCCTGTTCCCTGGATTCAGATTGACTCAGAGGGTAAGAGCCAAATATTGGTTTTCTTGGCCCTTTTCATTTAACTTTAATTTTAAATCCTAATCTTAAACATCCAGCAAATTAATTTTAACAGCCTTATATTAAGAGTACTGGACTTTAATGTCTATAACTTTATAATTATCTTTTTATTAATTGGGATCTGTATTATTCTGTCGGTATTGTAGGTGATGACTTATTATCTTGAATAAACCCATGTTGTGTTCTTAAAGCAACACATTTGTAAAACACTAACAGGGAATCTTTAGATAACTTATAAGAAAATTTCAACTAAAATTAACAAAAGTAAAAATACTTAGTTCGTGTAATAGCTACCCTAAATTTTTTGGCTGAGTATTACATTATATCCCCTGTTTGAGATCCTAGGAATCTTGACATTTTTTATGTTTTTAACATAACTTTAAAGAAATATTATCTGACGTACTTGTTTCATAGTCATTCTCACATATAGTAAGATGGGACACACAGCCTTATCTCAGGTAAGGCAGGGCTCTTTATAAATCTTAAGCATTTTAGTTCTAAAGCTGATCTTTATTTTTTTTTTGTTTGTTTGGGGGTCTGGGAAGATCTACTCCTTAAGAAACTAATAGTTCATACTCAGGATTGGTTTTTGGTAGGAAAAATTATGATAAACATGGATTATTAGAATTACTTTATAATTTGGAAGGGTTTCTAGAAAACAGTATACCAGATCTGTAAGTTTCTATGTGAGGAGCCTCTAGGTCATTGTGGTGTTTGTGAACTTCCATTTTAGTGTACTGTGGCCAAGGTCAAAATGTACAGACAGTGAAGGTGTAACCCATCAACTTCATCTTCAGACACTTGCAAAATAGTTCCCAATTTCAGGTTTGGCTCTATGAGCAAGTGAATGTGCAGGTTGAGGGCTCAATCATTGGTTTTAAGAAGTATATGAACCTCTCATCAGATGATGCAGAAGAAATTGATTTAAAACAAAGTAAAGAACAGAACTGGGTCACTGTGTACCAAAAGGAGATAATATTACTCTGCTACCAAGTGTCTCTAACTAGAAATGATCAATGAAGTCATGAATTATTGAGAAGGCAGTTTTGTTTTTTTAGGTGTTTTTGTTTAGGAGTATAATCCTAAAGTATTTGTTTATATTGCTTTGATTACCCTTTTGTTATTACCAGATGACAATAATGGTATGGGGTTGTTTTTATTAAAAAGTAAAAATTAAAAGCAACATTGACAAAGTTTACATAAATTGTTTGTGGTCTCATGAACATTAGCTAACACCATATGATATCACATTTAAAACATGAATTAAAGAAAGCCTGAAAGTTTTCAACTTTTACATAGATTAGGCTCTCATTAACTTAAAAATACATTTAAATTGTTCCACAATGTAAAAAGTAACATAAAACTTTACATATCTTATTGATAACAGGTAAATAAATCTCCAATATATTTTTTTACCATACAACTTCAGAACACCAGCTTGATATAATGATCTTTTAAAGTTTCTACCTTACAGACTTGCATACCTGTAAGATATGAAAACATTAATAGCATCACAATTACACTGATGTTTCTACATTAACCAAGTTTAGCTTTTAAAGAAATGGCAGTACAATGCTCTAAAATAACACTTCTGATTTAATAAGTTTTTTAATTTTTATGGTTCCTTGCTCTAGAAAAAATAAAACTTAATAAACACAATGTTATGGGTAAACTTATGTTTCAAAAAATTTTTGTCTCATTAACACATGACTGATTTTTAAAACCTTATATAGAGTTTAGTAAAAACTCATACAGACCTTAGTAAATGAATCAGATTTCTAACAAAAGTACTCACGAATGAGTAATCCCATATCAAATTTACTTTACTTATTTCTCAAAATATTAGAGAAATGTATTGAACAGTGTAAACCATTTTTATGTTGAAGAAAATGTTCTAGAACCAAGGCACATTAGACGTTTTGTAGATATTAATATTTTATTAGATTTTTGAACACCTAGAAAAATTTGTAAGCTTAAATTTAAAAACATTTATTTTTATCTGTTTATCCGATTTAAATTGAAACATTTAAACCACGTGAACTAAAGATCTTTGGATCCACTTTTTAAAATTTGTTTTTATGAGCGCTTTTTTTAATGAGCGCTCCTTATATATGTTAATTTGTGTATCATATATATGATATACGGATATATGTCTATATAGACAGACAACACATAACAAAATTGTGCACACATAATAATAGTAAAGGCCTTGTAGTTTTTCACAGGTTAAATATCTATTGCAATGTTTCAAAAAGTCCACAGTTGGTCAAAGATAGAACTGATCAGAAAAACATTAACCCAGGTCTGTATGCTCAGAATCATGAGCTCAAAAATAATAAAGTATCTAAGGAAAACAATAAGAGTCCTAGAAAAAATGACTGGCCAGTAATTAGTAAATACCATACAATTTACTTTTTTTTCCGTTAGGCATCAAATCTGTCTCCTACTAAGCTTGCCGGCTTTTTTCATTTGCATTTCAGCATGAGTCATGGCTGAGGTCTGGAAGGAGCAGGAAAAAAACTGCTATTCTGAGGAGACACCTCAGGCCTAAGGCATATTAACCATAATTTTCCGGTTGGGGTGTTGAAAATTATGACACAAGTTCAAGATACAATTCACAAAATTTTATGTCTTTACATCTTATTTTGTCAACAGATACCATACTATGGTTTACTATCCTTGTCCAAATTAATGCACTGGTACACACAGTGACATTTTCTCTGGCTACCGAATTCAAAATTGGTTAAAAAAAAAAAGTGAATGATTGGGAAGTTACTTGCCAACTTGGAAGTAGAGTTCTTCAGTTTTCCATCCTAAGTATTTAAGTTCTCTGGCATGAATTACCTGAAATCTTAAACTAAACAATGACCTAAACCCGACTTTTAACTGCAAGATTGTGCAATGCTTCAAAAACCCATTCAGATACCAGTTTTTTTATGATAAAACATCATCATTTAGACACACATTCAGCTAAGATCATTCCCAAGAAAAAATTTATAATATCAACACATTATTGCACATGTCTTAAAGGACCAGAAACAAAGACACAAGACAGACAGAAAGGAGGTAGAGACTATTGTTGTCAGACAGAATCCTTTAAACCAGAGCAGATAAGAGAAAAAATCTACTACACCAGTGGCACCACGGGGGGGACCAGATGTTTTAACAGAGGGGCAACCTGAAATGTAAAATAAAGTGTCTATATGGTGACTTTACTGAATTTAGTGTCCCCTTTTTCTTTTTCTCTTTTTTAACAAGACAGAGGTGGCATAATCCTTACAGTGCACGGAAGGAAGGAGGGTATTCCCTGAATCAACAGGGCTTTGGCAGCTGCTGGGGGTCCCTCAGTCCCTCATTTTACTTACAGGATTAGCTCCTCTGGTTCAGTTCCACATCAAGCAAGCTCCATCTCCTAACATTTCAGTAGACAGCTCTCACAAAGTTCTGGGGCGGAGGGGGGGTACCAAATTTGTAACTTAAAGTTCGGTTCCTGACCTAGAAGCCAATTTATACCAATTAAATAATGAGGAATGGGTTCTGAGAAAAAGAAAAGGGGAGGCTAATTGCTTTGCTAACAAAGGAGAAACACAGGGGACTCTGCCAAATGTTGTGACTCTCTTGATCTGGAGGGACAAGGGATTTTAAAGGAGTTTCACTTGTTAACCTGGGAGATACTCAGTTCTTAGGTCCCCAGCAGGCATTGCCACCTGCAATGGTTGTGCTCCAGGCAGCCAGCTAGGGGCTTCTATCATCCTGCTAAACAAAGGGGGGTAAAGTTCATCGCAGTTCCTTAAAACACAGTTCAAACGGGTGTCAGGCTTACTCTCTTTATTACCCATTTTCACGTCCAATATCCTTAAGTTTTTACAACCAAAATCACACAACAAAATGAACAAAAGCAAACAAACAAACAAACAAAAAAATAGAACGCAGAACAAAACACACACACACACACACACACACAAAAAAGAAAAACAGAAACCTGGCGCCTAAACAGAAAAACAGTGGTACAGTGCAACATCTTGCTAAAGCTCCAGGGTAGGAGCGCGTGCGTGCCCGTCGGCACCTCTCTACACTTCCAGAGGAATTTCCTACAGAACAGAACAGAGGACAGAACGATTCTTGTTACTGTCCTGGACAGGAGTATATGTGAGCCTCCCCAGGCCACATCTCTGTCATCAGAAGAGATCTCCCTTAACCGGATATCAGATGTTATAAAGGCGCCACTTACCTATGGAGGCCTCCTCCATCAGGTGCTTGCTAATAGTTTTAGTGCAGAGGTTCACTGCAATGCTCCCGGGACTAAAGGCTCTCTTCCTAATATAGAGAAGATGGACCAAACCAGGCCTGAGTGGAGAGCTGTTCCTTGGTGCCTATGGTTGATATACCATCCTAATTTGCGAAAGTGCCACAGAATGTAGGGTCAGCCTCCTTTTCATGGTACTCTTGGAAGCAACTGTTTGGACAAAGTGGTTGCCAAGGCAGTGACCTCATTCAGTTCCTGAAGGATGCGACCTCACCTCACTTCCTTGGTAATGGAACTCTCTGAACTTGGGATCCAGGAAGCCAGGCACACAGAGCAAATCCCAGTCCCAGTCCTAGTGGTCTCACTTGCTTCAATTTAGCAAGGACAGAGTCAGTCTTTCTTGGTACCTACTGATGTGAGGATGGCCAAATGCCAGGAAAACTCTGAAGAGGGGCCTTTTTTAAAAAAGCAGGTAGTGGCTCACAGCTGGCTCCTGACCACTTCACAGAGTTGGACAAGGAGACCAGATCTGAAACAGGACAGGCCATATCGGGGGAACACAGTATGACCCAGCAGTCAGAGGACACTCTGGAGAGTGAGAGACCTACTTGGGGGAAGGAGGTGACTTTGTGGGTGTGGATGTGTGTTTGTGGTTTTGTCTCATGTTCAGAGAATAGGTAGAAAAGTCGGTTTGTTTGGTTTGGAGTGAACTGTTTCTAGTAAGTTGTTGGACAAGGCGAGTGTTTCTATGTCTGTGTATCCCACTGTGTTCGTGGTTGTAGACATTAGAAAAGAGAATGCATCAATGGATGTTTCCTGTCTATTAGAAAGCTTCCCAGCATTCATCCTGCCCAATTAATGAATACTCTAGGGCTTGCCTTATCAATGGGCAACACCGGCTATCTTCCTAAGTTCCTGTTTTCTTCCTGAATTCTGGCCACTCTCCAGAATAGACTCATGCTTTTGTGTCCACGATATGTAGCACCTCCAAGCACCGTGACATGGACATGTACTGGATAGCTGAAGGAATTGGCAAGAATCTCAGAAAACTCAGATACCAGTGTGACCAGGATAGTCTCAGTGGAGAAACCCTGAAATTGGCCTTTTTATTACCTATTGTTCTGTTGCCCTGAATGTCAGGAAGGTCTTTGCCTCAGGCCACGCCTTCGAGATTCCTGAAGAAAAGAGTTTTCAAACGGAAATGAATGGGCATCACCTGTGGCTGTTTGCTTAATTCCTTTGGAAAGGGATGTGTCTGAATCAGCCCTTTGGCCCTGTGTGAGCCTAGAGCTTAGATTCTCAGCACCTGATGGATCGTAAGAAAGATCCCATGTGTGGATCCAAATCAAAATGGCCAAAAATCAGTCATTGTGGATGAAGTCTCTCGCATTCCTCCATAAGGTTCTTAACCTCCCTCAAGTGAGAATAGGGATCCAATGGGTCAAATGAGTTATTCAAAGCCCTGCAGATGCTAGCCCATAGGTTCTTGGGTTTTCTTATGAATCCAATTCAAATAAAGAATCTAAACCGACAGTCAGTAGGCCTCAAATTGGAGAACAGAGCTGTGTTAACGGCAGGCATATTTGATCACTCCTGGTTCACAGGAAGGGTGTCCAGGCCACCCTGACTTTTGGTAAATGAGGGGAAAGGGAGCTTACTTGGGACACTGTCTTGTGCTGCACCTCTCATGGAATCCTCCTGCCAGAAGTTATGATGAGTGTCTATATGGAAGAAGATGAGTGTCATGTGAGAGTGTTTTGGTTTTAAGTGCGGTCATTTGTGTGGAAGTTGGAAGAGATAACTGGGTCCAACTTGGCTTGCACTTTGGTGTGATTCCCCTTAGAGACTGTGTTTTGGAAATGACCTCCGAGAAGGTACAAGGTCCTATGACATTGTATATCCATATTTCTGGGACATCTCTACAGAACGTAATTCAATGCTAAGTATACCAATCAAGGGCCAAATGAACTTCTGGACTTCAAATCTTAACTAGATTTCTGTTTTCATATTTATATTGAAAGGTTAATAAAATAGATACTTGTCATTTCCTGTTTTTCTGTATGCTTAACAAAACACCATTGAAATCTTGAGAACTGTTTACTATTCTTGTTCCCAGAATGTGCTGTCCCAAACTGCCAAACTGCAGAATGTACTCCGTCAACCAGTTGCTCGCAAACTGACACTCGCCATTACCCATCAATAAATTTCTCTCCCTGCCCTCTCAAAGAAAAATATATAACCATTTCTTAAGCTGTTCTCAGGGCTCTCTGCTCTGTTCAAGTGATCTCTGAGCCCTTCATGCCGGACTCCCAATAAACCCTTTGCTGTTGCATGAGACAGTCTCTTAGTGGTCTCTGCCGCAGATGCTCGCCCAACCTTTACATCTGGTGGCCCTAGCAAGATCCGGAAGCTGCAGACAAAATACCCCCAACGGGCTCCTCTGGGGGTAAATAAGGCCCATCTTTCTCGTTTCAGGCTTCAGGTTAGGGTATGGCAAAACGGCTATTGGTAAAGAGCGTGAGCTCTCTCCCATGGTGGCTGACACACATATCACAGAGCCACAGGCCATGTCCCTGGGGGATAGACTCGGGAAATCGTGGAACAATAGTCTCCTCGACTCAGTGATATTTTGTTTCTGATTTGGTATTGCCAGACCTTCAGGTTTTGGCGACTAGTCAGTCCTGGTCTCAGTATCGGACGTCCATTGCCTGTCTTTATTGTCTTGTCTTGTCTGTGTTGTGTGTCGTTGCTTTCAGTGTCTGTGTATTTTTCATTATGGGACAGATCATTTCAATGCCTCTGTCCCTGACCCTTAATCACTGGACCAAAATCTGCTTAAGGGCTCAGAATCTTTCTTTTTCAGTAAAACGCCAGACCTGGCAGATTCTGTGTCTCAGAATGACCCACCATTACAGTCGGATGGCTCCTAGAAGGATCTTTCAACTTTGCACTTATTTGAAAAGTCCGAGATATTGTCTTTCAGCAGGTGCCACATAGACATCCAGATCAACAGCCATATATTTTAACTTGTCAGTACCTCTACAAATCTCCTCCATGGGTCAAGCCTTTCCTTGTCCCCGCACCTGCTCCTACTCCTTCCCCCACGATTCTATCTCAACCTCTCTGCTCCTCCTCCTCCACCCTCTGTTCTCCCTGAGTCTCAAGACTCTACTGGACTCACCACCCCCTCCTTATCATCTACCCTCGTCTCCCAACCCCTAACACCCTCTAAGTAATTCCCCTTCTGCTGACTCAGCCTCTCCACCATTCGAGGAACCTAGGCTGGCCCAGCGTCATCCAGATGACTGTCCCACGGCACACACAGCCCCTCCTTCCCTGGAGGAAGCTGGCCCGGCTAAAAGAACTCAGAGAACTCACCGACGTTTTCACACCTTCCTACTTGAGGTGACTGCCAACACCACCTAGCGACTCTCTTCATGACAGAGCAATGAGAGAAAAATCTCCTGGAATGTAGAAAAAAATATCCTCAGACCTGATGGGCGACCAACACAACTTCCCAACATAATCAAAGCTGGCTTCTCCTTAAACCCACCCAACTGGGACCCCAACACCTTTGAAGATAGGGAGCATCTGTTCAATTATTGCCAGGCTCTAACAGCGGGTCTCCAAGTGGCCGCTGGGTGACCAACTAATTTGGCCATGGTAAGCGAAATTATTCAAAGGCCTGATGAATCTCCATTTATGTTTCTAGAGAGAATCATGGAGGCATATAAGAGATATACTCCTTTCCATCCTCAGGCAGCAGATTAAAAGGCATCTGTCACGATGGCCTTAATTGAGCAAGCTGCCGTGGATATTAAAAAAAAAATTAAAAGAGAGATTTTGTCAAAGAAGCCAAGAAAGTATACTATAAGAGAGAAACAGGGAGAAAGAAAGGGAGCAAAGGGAGGATGAGAGAACCAAAAGACAGACTAAGGCATTGACTAAGGTCCTGATCACAACAAGAAAGAGGCCAGAAATTAAGACATAGGGTGACAGGAAGGGCCCATGCCAGAGGCCACCCCTGGCCTCAGATCAGTGTGCCTACTCTAAAGAAAAAGGATACTGGGCCATAGAGTTCCCTATAAAAAGACAGCCACGCCAGCTGGCCATTCTGACTCTGGAGGATGACTAAGAAAGTCAGGGCTCAGAACCCATCCCCTAGCTCAGGGTAACTTTTGAAGTGGAGGGGACTCCAGTAAACTTTGAAGTGAATACAGGAGCAGTATACTCAGCTTTTAAGGCCCCATTGGGCCCTCTATCAAATAAAAGGTCTCTAGTTCAAAGGGATGATGACAGTAAATATCAGGCTTAGACAACTAAGAGGACCATGGACCTGGGGAAAGGAAAAATCCATCACTCCTTCCTAGGAATCCCAGAGTGCCTGGACCCATTGATGGGCAGAGATCTGCTCATCAAGCTCCGGGCCAAAATAACTTTTAACCATGAAGGCCCCCAAATGAAATTTCTAAATACTTCAGCAAAAACTCCTATAGTCACGGCTTTAACTATATTAGTAGAAGATGAACATCCACCATTCACATGCCCCAAGTCTGATCAAACAGGCAAGCTACCCCCAAAATGGATAACAGATTACCCAGATGCCTGGGCAAAAACTGCTGGGTTAGGCCTGGCCGTGAAACAATCTCCAATAACAGTGGAGTTAAAAACCTCAGTCTCCCCAGTCAATGTCAAATAATATCCTCTAAGCAAAAAAACTAAAGGTGGGATAAGGCCCCATATTCAGAAATATCTGGCATTAGGGGTCCTAAGGCCCTGTCAATCGGCCTGGAACACTCCCCTGCTACTAGAAAAAAAAAGCCAGGGACCGGGAACTATCGCCCCATTAAAGAGCTAAGAGAGATCAACAAAAGAGGGCAGGACATTCACCCCACGGTACCTAATCGGTACAATCTGCTTAGCACTCTGAACCCTGAGGGGAAATTATATACCGTTCTGAACTTAAAAGATGCTTTCTTTTGCTTGCCTCTGCATAAAGATAGTCAGTTGCTGTTTGCTTTCGGGTGGGTAGACCCAGAAACCAAAACGTCTGGTCAACTAACTTGGACTAGACTCCCACAGGGGTTCCAAAACTCCCCCACTCTCTTTGATGAAGCCCTCCACAGAGATCTCAACAACTTCAGAACTACGCACCCTGAATTTACCCAGCTTCAATACGTGGATGTCCTGCTACTGGCAGCCAACACCAAGGAAAACTGTGAGTCTGGGACCCAAGCACTATTATATGAGCTTGCTCAACTCGGTTATAGAGTTTCGACCAAAAAGGCCCAAATTTGCTAGCATGAAGTAATCTTCCTGGGCTATTCCCTTAGGGGCAGTAAACGATGGCTCACTGAGCCCAGAAAACAAACCATTATGTAGATACCACCCCCATCTTACAGCAGACAACTCAGAGAATTTCTTGGGACTGCTGGCTTTTGCAGGTTATTGATGCCTGGGTTTGCGTCCTTAGCTGCTCCATTATACCCGCTGTTAAAGGAAGATGCCCAATTCCAATGAAACCCTGAGGACCAGGAAGTTTTTGATAACATCTAAGGACACTGACACTGAACGCCTCAACTTCACTGAGCTCAGCCTGCAATTAGAGCAAGCCTTACACTACGTTAAAAATGTACATCAACTCACTCACCTTGGTTCAAAGAAACTGCAGGCATTACTGTAAGATTAAGAACAGAGTTTTCCACTAACCAACTCACAGTGAAAGGAAATAACTGAACGGGTAACAAAAGCCTGTCGGGTCCGTCAATTGGGTAATGCTTACCGTTCCAAGTTTCCTAGAGGAAAGCACCTATGAGGAACCAGACCAGGACAATTCTGGGAAGTGGACATTACTAAAATTAAGCCAGCAAGGTATGGATTTAAATATCTCCTAGTCTTTGTAGATACATTTTCAGGATGGATTGAAGCCTTACACACACACACACAAAAAAAAAAAAAAAACAAAACGGCACAAATGGTTTTCAAGAAGATCCTGAAAGATATTTTTCCAAGATACGATCTGCCTAATGGACTGATAATGGACTGGTTTTCATGGCCCAGGTAAGTCAGGTGTTAACCAGGACCCTGTGGATTAATTGGAAGTTACATTATGCTTATATACCCCAGAACTCAGGACAGGTAGAAAAAATAAATAGAACCATTAAAGAGACCTTAACGGCCCCCTTAGGGACCTGGTGACTATCTCTCCACCCAGACATTTTTCAGCTCAGTATAGGTCTTTCCTATTGAGACATGCCTGATGAAGAGGATCTCACTAAAATTCCATTAAATCCCTTCCGTACCATAGATAATTGAAACAAACATTATGGATGCAGGGACACGCGAGCCAGATGCAGGTTGGCTAGCCTATATTACTATGTATGCCCGGCAGACTATCAAAGCGACAAACAGCCATCGCTGTGTGGGGGAAAAGCCGACTTCTTGTGTAAGTCATGGGGATGTGAGCATAGAGGGGCTGCCTGGTGGAACCCAAACTCCTCATCAAATTCAGTACACAGCAGTGGCCATATTACCAATTAGACAACCAAAAACTATGGCCCCCAGAGGGTTCTCTAGATCCTCAAATTCTGCATGACATTTTTAACTTCGGCAAGTGCTCAAAAGGGGGAAATTCCCCTATGTGGAATCCTTTTTCCTCCTTCGCTCACATCCTGTACTATGCTTCCCCAATGGTTCCTCACCCTCAGCCTTCTGCTCTAGACTCTCTGCTTTCACTCCCACCTCAGCAACCTGATTTCTCCCCTCCAATTACTAGATCAAAAACCCAAACCTCCGCTGGATCTCAGAACATTGCCCCCTTGCTGAGGAAGCAGGTACCGAGGTACCCCTCCACCCACTCCTCTCTTTTCCTGTCAGTGTCTGCACTAGGTCCCACCAAGTCCTCTAGCAAGCTTAGCCAAAGCTCAAACCAGCTGAGAAGAGCCCTGAGACCCCTATCCAAGATGTAATGAAAATGACCTTTAAAGTTGATTTGTCATCACTGAAAACAGGTTTCTAAGAATTTAAAGTCCCTCACAGGCTTTTTGGAATACTCACTCCCGTCTTCCCCTCTGCTCTACCTGTTCTACTGCTCAAGTTTTTGTTCTAGGAAAATCCCAAACCCCTTTCCCATTATTCTTTGGCATCTCTCCTTCCTCATTCTCAGATCCACGGAGCTGCTCTCAGCATCGCCTTCCCTGTCATCCCCCTCTGTACCAGGTCCACAGAAATGTCTTAAATGACCTTCTCCAGAAGTCTTTACCAAGGCTTACTTTAGGGCTTTCAGCAAAAGAGTCCCTCTGAAAAAGTTCAATGGAGATAAACTTCCACTCTTCATGTTGCCCAGTTCTACTTGGCCACTGGCTGGAAAAATCACCACCCCTAAGCTAGACATCGCCTTACCAGTTTTTCACAAAATCTGTGAACAAGGACTCTGGCCTTGAGCTGGGGCTTCAGAGAGATTGCTACATTTCTAAGATAAAAAAGTTACCAACTGGGCTCCATGGTGACAGCTGGCAAGGAGGAAAAAAAAGAGACAAAAAAGCTCTTCCATTCCAAGGTGTAATTGAAAAGTTAACGTGCACAGAACAGAGGAAAAAAAAAACAGAAACAAAAACTGATTTGTGTGAATTTCTGCAGACTGTGAACTTCTGAGCCCCTTCCCTTACATGTTGGGTACAAATACTAAAACTACCAAAACTTGGGGTTCAGGGGATTAATTGATTACAACAGAAGCAATGCCCTCTCAATACGGATGCAAACAAATAAAACTCCTTTCCTGTCTTTGGTGCTATCTTAGGTGCCTTTCCTTGTCCGTCTCTACAACAGTATAATTCTATACACTTTAACATTATTTATGTTTTCATAAAGTGGTCAATAGTTGCGATTAATTATGTAATGATGCAGATGTTTTCCAGAGTGCTCTATCAGGACGCAGGTTCATTTAAAGATCAAATAGGGGGGGCATACAACCCGGTTCCACCAGGAACCTGTATCCCTCACTTTAGCCATCCTATTAGGAATAATAGTTGCTGACGGGGTGGGCACAGGAACAACTGCCCTAGTCCATGAGACACAACAAAGACACAATTAGAAGCAGAAATAGACCAAAGCTTAAAGACATTAAAAACCGACATCACAGCTTTACAGGAATTTTAACCTCTCTCTCTCTGAAGTTGTTTACAGAGCAGGCGAGTGTTGGACCTCCTCTTCATGAGAGAAGGGTGCCTTTTTGCTTGCATTGAGGAAAGAATGATGTTTTTTATGCCGACAATACTGGAGTTGTAAAA
Source organism: Callospermophilus lateralis (assembly GCF_048772815.1). Taxonomy (NCBI): domain Eukaryota; kingdom Metazoa; phylum Chordata; class Mammalia; order Rodentia; family Sciuridae; genus Callospermophilus; species Callospermophilus lateralis. Next base: position 232,111 of record NW_027512703.1, read on the forward strand.
GAATCTATGAGTAAATTAAGAAAATTACTTGAAGAGTGTCAAAGAAAGACAGAGGCCCCCAAAGGGAGGTTTGAGTCTTGGTTCACATAGTCCACCTAGTTAACTACACTTTTATCCACCCAGGCTGGTCCATTAATAATTCTCATATTATTGTTAACTGTAGGACCCTGTTTGCTCAACCATGTAGTTTCTTTTCTCACCCAAATTGAACCTGTTATTAACCCTAACCATACACTGTTCTCTCAATCTAATTTTACAGAAGAGCGGGGACAGAGTTGGTCTTAAAATACAAAAATATAGAGGATCTTCCACCTGCTGAGAACCTCAAAGATCCTTGAAGAAGTGATCCCTGGAGAAGATGTAGTCAACTATGAAGGACCTGAGAGAGCAAAAGTCTTCCATGGCAAACAACCTGCTCATGATGAAGGGATGTGTCTGAATCAGCCACTCTCTTCTTAATGTAGAGAAGATGGACCAAAGCAGGGATGTGTTGAGAGCTGCTCCTGCGTGCCAATGGTTGACATACCATTCTAACTTGTGAAAGTGTCACAGAAAGTAGGGGCAGCCTCCTTCTCATGGGAACCTTGGAAGCAACTGTTAGGACAAAGTTGTTGTCAAGGCAGTGACCTCATTCAGTTCCTAAAGAAAGTGACCTCACCTAACTTCTATGGTGATGTAACTCTCTGAACTTGGAATCCAGGAAGCCTGGCACCCAGAGCCAGTCCCAGTCCCAGTCCCAGTTGTAAAACTTATTTTGATTTACCAAGGACAGACTCAGTCTTTCTTGGGACCTACTGATGTGAGGATGGCCAAATGCAAGAAAAGCTATGAAGAGGGGGCTTTCCTGAGAAAGCAGGCATTGGCTCACCACTGGATCCTAAAAACTTCACAGAGTTGGCCAAAAAGACCAGATTTGAGAAAGAACAGGATATTTCCTGGAACATAGTATGGCCCACCAGTCAGAGGACTCTCCGGATAGTCACAGACCTACATGGGGGAAGGAGGTGCCTTTGTGATGTGGGTGTGAGTTTGTGGTTTTGTCTCATGTTCTGAGAATAGGTATGAAAGAAGGTTTGTTTTTTTTTTTGGAGTGAACAGTTTCTAGTAAGTCGTTTGACAACGCGAGTGTTTCTATGTCAGTGTATCCCACTGTGCCCGTGGTTGTAGACATTAGAAGAGAGAATGCATCAATGAATATGTCCTGTCAGCTAGAAAGCTTCCCAGCATTCATCCTTCCCAATTTATTAATGGACTGCAGCTTGCCTTATTGATGGGCAACACTTACTATCTTTCTAAGATCCTGTTTTCTTCCTGAATTCTGGCCACTCTCCAGAATAGGCTCATGGTTTTGTGTTTAAGATATGTACAACCACGAAGCTCTTTGAAATGACCATGTACTAGATAGCTAAAGGGAATGGCGAGCATCTCAGAAAACTCAGATATCAGTGTTACCAGTAAAGTCTCAGTGGAGAAACCCTGCTTGGGGCCTTTTGATTACCTAATCTTCTGTTGCCCTGAATGTCAGGAAGGTCTTTTCCTCAGGCCACCACTTTGTGAAGCCTGAAGAAAACAGTTTTCAAATGGAAATGAATGGGTATTACCTGTGGTTCTTTGCTTAATTGCTTTGGAGAGGATGTGTCTGAATCAGCCTATTTGCCCTGTGTGAGGCTGTGGCTTAGATTCTCACCTTCTGATGGATATAAAGAAAGATCCCATGTGTACATCCAAGACCAAAATGGCCACAGAGCAGTCCTTGTGGATGAAGTCTCTCGCCTTCCTCTGTAACTTTCCTGAACTCCATCAAGTCAGAATAGGGATCCTTTGGGTCAAATGAGATCTTCAAAGCCCTGCAGAGGCTAGCCCATGGTTGCTTGGGTTTTCTCAAGACTCCAATTTACATAAAGAATCCAAACCCCACAGTCAGTTGACCTCAAATTGAAGAAGTGGAGCAGTATTAATGGGAGGCCTATTTGATTTCTCCTGGTTCACAAGAAGGGTGTCCATGCCACCCTGAATTAGGCAATTTAGGTGCAAGAGAGCTTATTTTGGACACGGACTTGAGCTGTGCCCCTCATGGAAAACTCTAGCCACAGGTTATTATGTGTGTCTATATGGAAGAAGATGAGCGCCACGTTGGAGTGTTTTGGTTTAAATTGTGGTCATTTGGGTGGCGGTTAGAAGAGATGACTTGGTCCACATGTGCTTGAACTCTGGTGTGATTTCCTTAGAGACTGAGTTCTGCAACTGAACTCAGAGAAGTATTGCCATGAATAGTGTTGAGATTTTAGGAAGCCAGGCATGAGTGTCGCCCTTGGAAACTGAGTTCTAGGCCCAGGGTGGCTTTCCACAGAGCACTGGGCCTCTCAGCCAGGATACCACATGATTTTATTCTGAAAGACTTGGCACCCATCGTTGAGAGTCAAAACTCATATGGACCTCACATTGTAGAGCTAAATGAGCTAAACATCATGTGATCTTTTCACCATTCTTTGGGAAGCCTTACCTGTGAGTGTTCTCAAGAGCTTTCATTGAAATGAGCTTCCTAACCATTTAATGGTTCATGAATGAATTGAAACTCACAGTGCCTCCAACTTCATTCTTGAAAAATGGCTAGATAAATGCCATGAAATTTTTGAAATTCCCATCACGAGGTGGCACTGGAGAACCTTTGGATGACCTGTTGCTGGTCATGAATATTTCAGTGTCTTGTTTTACTGGGTTTCATGTAAATGGTGTAGAACAGAGATGTCAGTAAGTTGGACTCTGTTGAGTAGTGGGCCTAGAGCAGTGTTGGGCAGGTATGTGATAAAACATCTGTGGTGGGGCCATGTGGATCTGCCATTGGCTTCCAAATGGCTTGTGACTGACATGGCACAGCCAGCAGAACCTTCTGTGTAAAGGCAACTTGTTATATGGAGCGATTTCAGGATATTGTTCAGAATCAGGTTGCTATGGTCAAGGGGTCAAGCTATGTGGGATAGAAGCCTGGTTCTTGTATCATCCTGCAGACCCTCACCCACCACACGTGACAGAACTCCCTCTTGCACTTTGTCGCAGTTGAACTCCTTGTATTTCGTGAAGCAAATACCAAACTCCCAGTGCAGCAGGAAGAAACACCACGAAATGGAGGATGACCATATGGCTTCACAGTCCACACTTGGAGACACTAAGCCCCAGTGGCCACAGTTTACCTACAAAGAGAGAATTCAGCACTGCTGCCTCGTGTTCATTGTAAAATAAGAAACTTTGTCCTCCTGGTCACATAGATGCAGACCCAGCTTTGAGGGTCTCACTACAAAGGAAGCTTAACTCGTGACAACAACCTATATTTCAGTGCCCAACCTCAGTGGCAGTTTCTCAAAAAGTTTTAGGCAAGCAGAGCTCCATGTTTGTGGAGTGTGTATCCTGTCCTTATTTTTGGAAACTCCTATTCCACCTCCAAGTTTGTGCACTCTTGAGCATTTTCCATTCCAAAAATGTAATCACAGATTTTGTAACTCTTCTCCTCTAATTGTGTCTTACTTGGGGCGAAGGTAATGTCAAGGCATGGTTCTGGATGAGACTGGGAAGATTTGTTGTAGCACATATTTGCATACACATTGGATTAATTTTCCTATTTTCCATTCGAAATTCTGAATCCCTGACACTAACCCATATTCTACTAGACTCTGACTACTAATCCTAATATGATGGAGAAAAATAACCCAAACAGTACATAAGTACATGCAGTTCAGAGTTCGACTTGCCATTTGCATGATAAAGCGTAGGTGTTATAAATTTAGTCAATTTTTAATTGAAATAGTTCTCCATGTGTTTTCAAAGTTAACAAATATGTGAATTACTGTCTCCCATTCTCTGGAGCCTATTCAGCACATGCATTTTTATATGCACAAATAGAATCCTGCGTGATATCACACGTACATTCTTGTGAGTTACATGACTTAGCAGATACAAAGTGTGAGAAGTGACCACTCCTCCTAAACCCTGTTGGAACTGAAAATTCAACCTATGGGTGAGCTTCCCAGTAGAACAACATTATACATAAACCCATGTTCAGTAAAATGAATGTTTTTGCATCTTTATGATATATATTTCATGATGAATTTCGATTGGCATATATATTGCTACTTATTAATGTCTCTGTTCGTGTGTGTGTGTGTGTGTGTGTGTGTGTGTGTGTATATATATATATATATATATATATATATATATATATATATATTCTCCAGATTTTTAAAAATATAAAATATATGTGTCTTATATACAATCCCTAAATTCATTCATGTTCATGTATGTGGATTAATAATCAACTTTTCACAAGATTATTCTTAGAAATATTCATCCACCCGAAATACATATTTGTTTCCTTGTACTGAAAACTAACTTCAGTGAAAGGTGCATACAAATCCTAATATGTCTAACTGTTTAACTGACCCAGTTAAACATCAATGCATGTAGGTTACTATGGAACATGATGTGTATTTTGACGTTAATTTTTATTCCACACTGGTACATTACTATTCCTTCAGTTTATGTACATCATAGAATATATATTTTATTCACTAGTTAACAAATTTATAGGCATTTGTTTCACTTTCAATCACTTCCTGCTCCAGAACACATGAATTTCTCTACGTTTCTTCAGTGGTCTATTCATGAGACTTTTTTTCCAAATACGTTTTTTTTCGATTTCCATAATCAATTTTGAAACAAAACTCACAAACCCTTCATGATAAACCATAACCCTAAGATGATCATTAGATATATAACTGGTTGGAATGAATGATTGTATATTAATATAACATTTCTTATATATTTTCAGATATCTTTTCAATCCATTATTTAAAGTGGATCCAGTTATATTATTTATTCACAGTATGGTCTATTCATGCATTATGTGTATATTCATAGAAACAGGGTACACATCTTTGTACGACCATACTAATTTATAAGTCTTCAAAATATTGCTCCAAGAAATGGTGGAAGAAATACTCATGTCACCTGATCTACATACACATTTTATCACAGAAATATTCTGGACACCAAAAGCAAAGGTCACACTTACAATTGTACCAAAGCCTAAATAGAAAGTGAGCATGGATTACTAAAAACATCCATGTCCAGGTTGCCTAATGCTCTCAAATATCAATCCTATTGGTGACTACATATTTGTTTCTTCCTAAGATTATCTATTCAACCTCAAACCTGTTGAAAATGTCTAACCCTATCACACAATTTATACTTTGCTTGATTTCCTAATGTCTCTATTGATATCTGCTTTCCTACATGATTTCCCCAGTTCATCATTGTGACTGACTCTTCACATGTACTGACATTTACATACATTCTCTACCCGAAACCCTATTGCTAAAGAACTTTTGGTCCAAATCCTATACTCACTCTTCTTTCTAAACCTACAGACTACCTTCCTAATCCTACCGACTATCGCTTTTTGACTGGATGTTCTTTTCAACATTCAATCATCCAAAGTACAAGGTCCGATGCCAGTGTATATTGATTTATTTGAGACATCTGTGCAGCACATAACTCAAAGCTAAGTATCCCACTCAAGTCCCCAGTGCCCTTCTGGACTTCAAATCTTACCTAGATTTCTGCTTTCATAGTTATATTTCACATATATACTCTTATAAATATCACAGGTTGCCAATGCCATTATTCATCCCGCAGAATGATTCGTAACCCAAATCAAACCTATTATTAACCTTAACTATACACTGTTCCTTCAATATAACGTACAGAAGAGCAGGGACAGAGTGGGTCTTACAATATAGGAATGTAGATGATCTTCCACCTGCTGAGAACCTAAAAGATCCATGGAGAAATGATCCTTGGAGAATATGTAGGCAGCTATGTAGGACCTGAGAGAGCAATAGTCATCTTCCATGGCAAACAACCTGGTCAGGGTGAATTGATGTGTCTGAATCAGCCTCTGTCTTCTTAAAGTAGAGAAGATGGACCAATCCAGGCCTGTGTGGAGAGCTGTTCCCGGGTGCCTATGGTTGATATACCATTCTAACTTCTGAATGTGTCACAGGATGTTGGGGCAGCCTCCATCTCATGGGAACCTTGGAAGCAACTGTTAGGACAAAGTGGTTACCGAGGCAGTGACCATATTCAGTTCCTGAAAGAAGTGACCTCACTTCACTTCCTTGGTGATGTAATTCTCTGAACTTGGGATCCAGGAAGCCAGGCACCCAGAGTCAGTCTCACTCCGAGTCCCAGTGGGCTAACTTGTTTGCTTTTCCCAAAGACATAGTCAGTCTTTCTTGGTACCTACTGATGTGAGGATGGCCAAATTCCAGCAGAGCTCTGAAGAGGGGCCTTTCCTGAGAAAGTAGGTAGTGGCGAACCACTGGCTCCTGACAACTTCACAGAATTGGCCAAGGAGACCAGAACTGAAACAGGACAGGACATTTTTGGGGAACATAATATGGCCCACCAGTCAGAAGACACTCCGGATAATCACAGACCTACTTGGGGGACAGAATTGCCTTTGCCATTGTAGGTGTGAGTTTGTGTTTTTTTCTGATGTTCTGAGAATAGCTAGGAAAGGTGGTTTGTTTGGTTTGGAGTGGACTATTTCTAGTAAGTCGTTTGACATTGTGAGTGTTTCTATGTCTGTGTATTCCACTGTATCCGTTGTTGTAGACATTAGAAAAGACAATGCATCAATGGATGTGTTGTCTCTAGTTGAAAGCTTCCCCGCTTTCTTACTGCCCAATTGATGAATGGACTGCAGCTTGCCTTATGGATGGGCAACATCTACTATCTTCTTAAGTTCCTGTTTTCTTCGTGTTTTCCAGCCACTCTCCAGAATAGGCTCATGGTTTTGAGTCCCAGATATGTAACACCACAAGGCTCTGTGACATGGCCATGTACTGGATAGCTTAAGGGAATGGGAGCATCTCAGAAAAATCAGATATCAGTGTGACCAGTAAAGTCTCAGTGGAGAAACCCTTCTTTGGGCCATTTGCTTACTTCTGTTTCTATTACCCTGAATGTCAGGAAAGTCTTTGCCTCAGGCCACCCTGTTGTGTAGCCTTAAGAAGACTGTTTTCATATGGAAATGAATGGACATCACCTGTGGCTCTTTGCTTAATTGCTTTGGAATGGAATGTGTCTGATTCAGCCTCTTGTCCTTGAATGAGGTTGTGGCTTAGATTCTAAGCACCTGATGGATCTAAAGAAAGATCCCATGTGATTTCAAAACCAAAATGACAAAAAGAGAAGTCATTGTGGATGAATATTTTTGCCTTCTTGTTTTATGTTCCTGACCTCCATCAAGTGAGAATAGGGATCCTTTGGGTCAAATGAGTCTTTGAAATCCCTGCAGAGGCTGCCACATATGTGCTTGGGTTTTCTCATGACTCCAAATCACATCAAGAATTTATAGGCTTCAGCCAGTAGGCCTCAAATTGGAGAAGCGGAACACTTTAACAGTAGCAATATTTGATCACTCCTGGTTCACAGGAATAGTGTTCAGGCCACCATGTTTTTAGGCAAATGAGCGGCAAGTGAGCTTATTTTGGACACTACCTTGTGCTCATTGAAACCTCCAGCTAGAGGTTATGATGAGTGTCTACAAGGAAGAAGATTATGGCCCTGTGGGAGTGATTTCATTTTAATTTTGGTCATTTTTGTGGCAGTTGAAAGGGATGACTGGGTCCACCTGGGCTTGAACTCTGGTATGATTTACCCTTAGAGACTGAGTTCTGGAACTGACCTCAGAGAAGTATTGCCATGAATTGTGTTGGGATTTTAGGAGGCCACGCATGAGACTCACTCTTGGAAACTGAGATCTAGGCCCAGGGTGGCTTTCCACAGAGGCCTGGGAATCTCAGCCAGAATATCACATGATTTTATTCTGAAAGACTTGGTAGCCATAGTTCAGAGTCAAAACACACATGGACCTCACATTGTAGACGTCAATTGGCCTGGCTTCATGTGACCTGTTGGCAACTCTTTGAGAAGCCTTGACTTTAGAGTTCTCCAGAGCATTCATTGAAATGAGCTTTCTCAACACTTAACGGTTCCTGAATGAATTGAAACCCACAGTGCCTCTAATTTCATCCTTGAAAACTTGCTAGATAAATACCATAAAATTTTGGAAATTCCCATGACCAGGTGGCACTGCAGAAACGTTGGATGTCCTGTTGCTGATCATGTGTATACCAGAAAGTGCCTTGTTTGACTGGGTTTCATGAAAATGGTGTAGAATACGAGATGCCAGGAATTTGGAGCCTGCTGAGTAGTGGGCCTAGAGCAGTGGTGGGCAGGTGTGTGATGAAACATCATGGTGGGGCCATGTGGATCAGCTATCGGCTTACAAATGGCTTGTGACTGATATGGCGCAGCCCCCATTCCCTTGTATGTAAAGGCATCTTGTTATATGGAGAGGTTTCAGGGCAATGTTCATAATCAGGTTGCTATGGTTATTGGGACAAGCTATGTGGGATAGAAGCCTGGTTGGTACATTCTCCTGCAGATGCTAACCCACCCCACGTGACAGAACACCCTCCAGCACTGTATCCCAGATGAACTTCTTATATTGTGTGAAGCAAGTACCAAATTCCCAGTGTAGCAGCAAGAAACACCACGAAAATTGGAGGATGATCAAATGTCTTCACTGTCCCCACCGGGAGACACTTAGCCTCCAGTGGACACAGTTTACCTACAAAGAGAAAATTGAGCACTGCTGCCTCATGTTCATTGAAATATAAGAAATCATGTCTTCCAGGTCACATAGATGCAGACCCAGCTTTTATGGTCTCACGACAAAGGAAGCCAAAGCTCATGACAACAACATATATTTCAAGTGTCCAACCTCAGAAGCCGTATTCCAAGAAGTCTTAGGCCAGCAGAGCTCCTTGTTTGTGGAGTGTTTACCCTGTCCTTTACTTTTGGAAACGCCTCTACCACCTCCAAGGTTGTGAACTCCCAAGCATATTCCATTAAATATATGTATTCATAGATTTTCACACTTTTCTACTATAATTGTGTCTTACTTGGGTGAAGGTAATGTCAAGGCATTGTTCTGGATGTGAGTGGGAAGATTTTTGTGTAGCACATATTTACACACACACTGGATTCATTTTTCAATTTTTATTTTGAAATACTGAATCCCTGACACTAACCCATACCCTACTAGACTCTGAATTATGATCCTAATATGATGGTGAAAAATAACCCAAAAAGAATAGAAATATAAGCAGTTCAGAGGAGGCATGGTGTATAGTTGGAATTGCCTTTTGCATTATATTTTGTAGGAGTTATAAATCTTGTCAATTTTTTGTTGAAATAGTTCTACATGTGTTTTTAAAATTAACAAATATATGAATCCCTGTCTCCCTTTCTCTGTAAACTATTCAGCACATGTATTTTTATATGCACATATAGAATCCTACCTGATATCACTCGTATACACTTGTGAGGTGGCTGAATTTGCAGATGCAAATTGAGAGAAGAGATCACTCCTCCTAAACGCTGTTGGAACTGAAAATTCAACCTATGGGTCAGCTTCCTAGTTGAATAACATTATTCATAATTTCATGTTCAGTAAAATTAATATTTTTCAATCTGTTGATTATATATATTTCATGATAAATTTCTATTGGCATATATATCACTACTCTTTTTATTGGTTGCTCAAAACATTACAAAGCTCTTGACATATCATATTTCATACATTAGATTCAAGTGGGTTATGAACTCCCATTTTTACTCCAAATACAGATTGCAAAATCACATCAGTTACACATCCATATTTTTACATAATGCCCTATTAGTTAATGTTGTATTCTGCTACCTTTCCTATACTCTATTATACCCCCTCCCTTCTCTTCCCATCTTTTCTCTCTACCATACCTACTCTAATTCATTTCTCCCGTTGTTTATTTTCCCACAACCTCTTATATGTAATTTTGTGTAACAATAAGGGTCTCTCTCCATTACCATGCAATTTCCCTCTTCTCTCCCTTTCCCTCCCACCTCATGTTTCTGCTTAATGTTAATCTTTTCTTCATGCTCTTCCTCCCTGCTCTGTTCTTAGTTGCTCTCATTATATCAAAGAAGATATTTGGTATTTGTTTTTTAGGGATTGGCTAGCTTCACTAAGCATAATCTTCTCTATTGCCATGCATTTCCCTGCAAATTCCATGATTTTGTCATATTTTAGTGCTGCGTAATCCTCCATAGTATACAAAGGTCACTTTTTTTTTATCCATTCATCTATTGAAGGGCATCTGGGTTGTTTCCACAGTGTAGCAATTGTGAATTGTGCTGCTATGAAAATCGATGTGGCAGTATCACTGTAGTACGCTCTTTTAAGGTCTTCAGGGAATAGTCCAAGAAGGGCAATAGCTGGGTCAAATGGTGCTTCCATTCCAAGCTTTCACAGGAGTCTCCATACTCCTTTCCAAATTGGCTGCACCAGTTTCAGTCCCACGAGCAATGTACAAGAGTACCCTTTTCCTCACATCCTCGCCAGCACTTGTTGTTGTTTGACTTCATTATGGCTGCCAATCTCACTGGATTGAGATGGTATTTTAGGGTGGTTTTTATTTGCATTTCTCTTACTGCTAGAAATGGAGAGCATTTTTTCATGTACTTGTTAATTGATTCTATGTCCTCCTCTGAGAAGTTTCTGTTCAGGTCCTTGGCCCATTGGGTTATTGGTTATATTATTGTCTAATTTTCTGAGTTCTTTGTATACTTTGTATACTCTAGATATTAGGGCTCCATGTGAAGGGTGAGGACTAAAAATTTGTTCCCATGATGTAGGCTCCATATTTACCTCTCTTATTGTTTCTCTTTCTGAGAAAAAAAAATTCAGTTTAAGTAAGTCCCATTTCTTGATTCTTGTTATTAACTCTTGTTCTATGGGTGTCCTATTAAGGAATTTGGAGCCTGACCACACAATATGTAGATCTGAGCCAACTTTTTCTTCTATCAGACGCAGAGACTCTGATTTGAATCTAGCTCCTTGATCCACTTTGAGTTAACTTTTGTGCAGGGCGAGAGGAGGGGATTCAGTTTCATTTTGTTGCATATGGATTTCCAGTTTACCCAACACCATTTGATGAAGATGCCATCCTTCCTCCATTGCAGGCCATTAGCTCTTTTATCAAATATAAGATAGTTGTAGCTTTTTGGATTAGTCTCTGTGTCCTCCATTCTGTACCATTGGTCCACCCGCCTGTTTTGGTACCAGTACCATGATGTTTTTATTATAATTGCTCTGTAATATAGTTTGAAATCTGGTATTGCTATACTACCTGATTCACACTTCCTGCTTAGAATTGCTTTTGCTATTCTGGGTCTTTTATTTTTCCATTTGAATTTCATAATTGCTTTATCTATTTCTACAAAAAATTCCTTTGGGATTTTGATTGGCATTGCATTAAACCTGTAGAGAACTTTTGGTAATATAGCCATATTGATGATGTTAGTTCTTCCTATCCATGAACGGGGTATATTTTTCCATCTTCTAAGATCTTATTCTATTTCTCTTTTTAGGGTTCTGTAGTTTGCATTATATAAATCTTTCACCTCTTTTGTTAGGTTGATTCCCAAGTATTTAATTATTTTGAGGAAATTGGGAATGCAGTGTTTTGACTCATTTTTGTTTCAGAAGTTTTGTCGCTAATATACAGAAATGCCTTTGATTTATGCATGTTGATTTTCTATCCTGCCACATTGCTGCATTCATTTATTAGTTCTAGTAGTTTTTTCTGTAGATCCTTTTGGGTCTTCTATGTATAGAATCATGTCATCTGCAAATAGTGATAAGTTAAGTTCTTCTTTTCCTATTTTTATGCCTTTAATGTCTTTCATCTCTCTAATTGCTCTGGCCAGTTTTTCGAGAACTATATTGAATAGAAGTGGTGATAGAGGACATCCCTGTCTTGTTCCAGATTTTAAAGGGAATGCCTTCAATTTTTCTCCATTCAGAATGATGCTAACCTGAGGCTTAACATAGATAGCTTTTACAATGTCGAGGTAAGTTCCTGTTATCCCTAGTTTTTAAAATGTTTTGAACATAAAGGAATGCTCTACTTTGTTGAATGTTTTTTCTGCGTCTATCGAGATGATCATATGGTTCTTATCTTTAAGTCCAATGATGTTGTGAATAACATTTATTAATTTCCATATATTGAACCAGCCTTGCATCCCAGGGATGAATCCTAGTTGATCATGGTGCACAATTTTTTTGATGTGCCTTTGTATCCAATTCGCCAGAATTTTAATGAGGATTTTTGCATCTAGGTTCATCAGAGATATTTGTCTGTAGTTTTCTTTCTTTGAGGTGTCTTTGTCTGGTTTCAGAATCAGGGTGATGTTGTCCTCATAGAACGAATTTGGCAGAGCTCCCAGTTTTTCTATTTCCTGGATAACTTGAAAAGTAATGGTATTAATTCTTCTTTAAAGGTTTTGTAAAACTCTGCTGTATACCCATCCGGTCCTGGGCTTTTCTTTTTTGGTAGTCTTTTGATTGCTTCTTCTACTTCATCCATTGATATTGGTCTGTTTAAATTGTGTGTTCCCTTATGACTCAGTGTGGGCAAATCATATGACTTAAGAAATTTATCGATGTCTTCACTATTTTTTATTTTATTGGAATACAGGTTTCCAAATAATTTCTAATTTTCTTCTGTATTTATGTTGCATCTGTTGTGATATTGCCTTTTTCATCCCGTATGTTAGTAATTTGAGTTCTCTCTCTTCTTCTCTTCATTAGCATGGCTAAGGGTCTGTCGATCTTATTTATCTTTTTGAAGAACCAACTTTTAGTTTTGTTAATTTTTTCAATAGTTTCTTTTGTTTCAATTTCGCTCTGATTTTAATTATTTCTTGCCTTCTGCTACATTTGCTGTTGTTTTGCTCTTCCTTTTCTAGGGCTTTGAGATAAAGTGTGAGCTCATTTATTTGTTGTTTTTTTTTTTCTTTCTTTTTTTGAGGAATGACCTCCAGGAGATGAATTTACCTCTTAAAACTTCTTTCATTTTGTCCCATAGAATCTGATATGTTGTGTCTGTATTTTCATTTATCTCTAAGAATTTTTTGATTTCCTCCTTTATGTCTTCTGTAACCCATTGATCATTCAGTAACATATTGTTCATTTTGCATGTAATGTATGATTTTTTCTTTTTTCTTTTATCATTGGTTTCCAGTTTCATTCCATTATGATCACAAAAAATTCATGGTATTATCTCCTCCCCTTTATATTTACTGACGGTTGCCCTATGGCAAAACATATGGTCTATTTTTGAGAAGGATCCATGTGCTGCTGAGAAAAAAGTATATTCACTTGATGATGGTTGATATATTCTATATATGTCACTTAAGTCTAGGGTATTGATTGTGATATTGAGTTATATAGTTTCTTTATTCAACTTTTGTTTGGAGGATCTGTCCAATGGTGAGAGACGTGAGTTGAAGTCACCCATAATTATTGTACTGTGGTCTATTTGATTCTTGAACTTGAGGAGAATTTGTTTAATGAACGTCGCAGCACCATTATTTGCTGCGTGAATATTGAAAATTGTTATGTCTTGTCAGTGAATGGTTTCTTTTAACAGTATATAATGTCCTTCCTTATCCCTTTTGATTAAATTAGTCTTGAGGTCGATTTTATTCTATAGGAGGATGGCCACCCCTGCTTGGTTACGAGGACTGTGTGCATGGTATAAATTTTCCCAATCTTTCACCTTCAGCTTGTGTATGTCTTTTCCATTCAGATGTGTCCCCTGGAGGCAACATATTGTTGGATTTGTTTTTTTTAATTCAAGTTACAAGCCTATGTCACTTTATTGGAGAGTTTAAGCCATTAACGTTTAGAGTTACTATTAATATATGGTTTTTACTGCCACCCATGTTTGCTTATATCTTTTTTTTAAATTAGTTTGTTTCTCCATGATTAGCTTTTCCCGCCCTCTGTCATTACTGAAGCACTTCCCACTGATGGTTTACATTGTTGATTTTCATTTCTTCCTCGTGTAGTGTTTTGCTCAAGATGCTTTCAAATGCTGGTTTTCTGGCTGCAAATTCTTTTAGCTTTTGTTTATCATGAAATATTTTTATTTTGTTGTCTTCCATTAAGCTTAATTTTGCTGGATACATAATTCTTGGTTAGCATCCATTGTCTTTCAGTGTTTGAAGTACGTTGTTCCAGGATCTTCTCACTTCCAGCATCTGTGATAAAAAAAAAACCATTGTTAACCTTTTTGTTTTACCCCTGATTGTAATCTGCCTCTTTTCTCTGGTAGGTTTTAATATTTTCTCTTTGTTTTGTATATTGGATATCTTCATAACAATGTGTCTTGGCATTGGTCTACTGTGATTTTGTGTGCTCAGTGTTCTGTAAGCATCTACAATTTGTTTATCTGTTTCCATTTTTATTTTTGGAAAGTTTTCTCTAATTATTTCATTCAGCAGGTTACTCATTCCCTTGGTTTGAATCTCTGTACCTTCCTCTTTCGGGATGACTCATAAGTTTGTTTTTTTAATGTTATCCCATATCTCTTGGATGTTTTCTCATAATTTTTTACAGCATTTCTTTCTTGGATAGAGTTTTTTCAAGATGATATATTTTGTCTTCATTATCTGACATTCTGTCTTCTACTTGCTCCACTCTGTTAGTGATACTCTCAATTGAGTTTTTAATTTGGTTTATCATTTCCTTCATTTCTAGAATTATTGTTTGATTTTTCTAATAATCTCTATCTCCTGATAACGATGCTTAATTTCTTATTTTATCTGTTTATGTAATTCATTTTCAATGCGTTCTTTCACTGTTTGTTTTTGTTGTCTCGTATCCTCTTTAATGTTCCATTACATCTGTCTAAGGTATTCCTTGAGTTCTTTATATGACCATTTTTCTGATGACTCCAGATGCTCTTGAATATTTAGGCTGTCCTTCATTGTTTGTACTTTTTTTCTTCCTTGCTTTTTTATGCTGCTCATGTTACTTCTTGTTCTGTTTGACTACTGAGTTACTGCTTACTCTTATAAATTTATTTGATGCTTGGAAGGAAAGATATTAGAAGGGAAGGGAAGAAGTCACTAAAGAGAATGAGAGTAGCCAGGTAGAATTCAAGGAAGGGGGTATAATAAAATTGAAAAGAAATGAAAAGACAAAAGAAAAAAATAGAAAATAAAGAAAGAAAATTTTAAGTAATAATGATAATTAAAAAATGAAAATTAAAATTTAAAATAATAATAATAATAATAATGAAATAAAAAATTTAAAAAATAAAAAACATTAAAAAAGTTAAAGAACAACAACAAAAATGAAAATGAAAGAAAAAGAAAAACATACAAATAATATAATAATAATAATACATGCAGTACTAGAGTTCAATTAACTTCTCTTCCAGTAGTTGGAGCTGTGTGCACTGGGCCAAGCTTCTCCTCTAAATAAGTGGGAACAAATCACTGTGCAGCAGCTCTTCCTCCCAGACTCGGCGGGTCTCCAATCCTGAGTGCCTAGGGCCTTCTCTTGTGCTTCCTCAAGCCAGGCCCCGCTCACCTTTGACGCTCACCACAATACTGGTTACACGCCAGGCCTCTGCTCCTGGTAGCCCTGTTTTAATGAACGCCTGGGCACACTCTCCCTGTTTGCCTCCCTCAGACCCTAAGTTTGTAGAGCTTTGTCCTGAGAACCGCCAGCGAATTTTCTTGTCTTCCGGGAGCCATGCCCCTGGTAGGTGGTGTAAGAGACCTCAATTGTCAGCACTGGTGGGAGTGGTAGCCGGGAATTCCACGCCGCAAGTCCCGAGCCAATCCTGTTTCCCTAGGTCTGGCATCGTGCTCCTGGGAGACCTGGGAGGGGCCCTTGAGGTTTCCCCGTGGTGTTGAGAGAGATGGCAATGGGATTACACACTTGTCGCGTTGGTTTCAATGAAGTTATCTCCTCCGCCTGTAATGTCAGTTCTATGCCATGGTGGTATCACATTAAAATGGTGACCGTTCGTTCCCTTTGCTGGGTGACCAATGCAATGGGTGGGTCCTGACTATCTCTTCCAAGCCCCATTTCAATCCTGTGGCCACTGCCTATGAAGGCTCAGTTGTCTTTTAACTCTGTCCATTCAGAAAGCCCAACCAGTTATTTCAGCGGGAATGTTAGTGCTGAGTCACAAAAACCAGACGAATCTAAGCTTGAATGCAGCCAATCCGGGCTCTGTGTGTGTTCTGAGGGGCCCAGACTGTTCGCCCCAGATTCACAACAGGTCAACATTGCCTAGTGATTCTGAGCAAACAGCATTTAGACAGTTTACGACTTCCTATGCCCGTGCAGCTGAAGACATCAGTGACTTGATTTCTCCATGCCTGCCTTAATAATGGATCTCCTGTATTGCTACTTTTTAATATCTGTGCATGTGCGTGTTTGTATATATATATACATATATATATTTATATTTATATATATACACACTCTTCAGATTTTTCAAAATATGAAATATATGTGTCTTATTATACACTCCCTAAATTCATTCATATTCATATCTGTGGATTTATAATCAACTTTCCACAAGATTATTCTCATAATAATCATCCACCTGCAATACATATTGTTTCCTAGTACTGAAAACTAAATTCAGTGAATGGTGCATACAAACCCTATTATTTCTACATTTACTTAGCCAGTTTAAAATCAATGCAAGTAGATTCCTAGGGGACATGATGTGTATTTTGACTTTCATTTTTATTCAACACTTGTACGTTACTATGTCTTCAGTTTATCCACATCATAGGATATATATTTCAGTCACAAATTAGAAAATTTATAGGCATTTGTTTCACGATCAATCACTTCCTGATTCAGAACACATGCATTCCTCCATGTTTCTTGACTGGTCTTTTCATGAGACTTCTTTCCAAACACATTACTTTCGTTTAACATCATCACTTATAAAGCAAAACTCAAACACCATTCATCATAAATCATAATCCTAATATTACCATTAGATATATAACTGGTTGGAATGAATGATTGTATATCAATATAAGATTTCTTATATATTTTCACATGTCAATTCAATCCATTATTTAAAGTGGAATCAGTTATGTTATTTATTCCTAGTATGGTCTATTCATGCATTATGTCTATATTCATAGACAGAGGTTACACCTCTTTGTGCCCCTAATACTAATGTATGCGTCTTCAAATTATTGCTCCCAGAAATGGTGAAAGAAATACTCATGTCACCTGATCTACATATACATTTTATCACAGTAATATTCTGAACAACAAAAAAATAAAATATCACACTTATGATTGTACCAAAGCCTAAAAGGAAAGTGAATGTTGATAACTAATAACATCCATGTCCAGGTTGCCTAATGCTCTCAAATGTCATTCCCATTCATGACTATATATTTGTTTTTTACTATGATTATATATTCAAACTCAAGCCTGTTGAAAATGTCTAATCCTATCCCTCACTTTATACTTTGCCTGATTTAGTAATGTCTCTATTGACACCTGCTTTCCTACATATTTTCCCCAGTTCATCATTTTGGCTTACTCTTCACATGTGCTGACATTTACATTCACTCTCTAAACGAAACCCTATTGCTAAAGAAGCTTTTTTTTCCAAATCATATACTCACTCTTCTTCCTAAACCTACTGACTATCTTCCTAATCCTACCAACTATCCCTTTTTGACTGGATGTTCTCTTCTACATTCAATCATCCAAGGTACAAGGTCCTATGCCATTGTATTTCGATTTAACTGAGACAATTGTACAGAACATTATTCAACACTAAGTATCCAAACCAAGGCCCCAATGCCCTTCTGGGCTTCAAATCTTTCTTAGATTCCCGTTTTTATACATATATTTCACCTATATATTCTTATAAATATCACAGGTTCCCAATCCCATTATTCATCCTGCAGAATGATTCCTAACCCAAATCGAAAATATTATTAACCCTAACCATACACTAACTTTGCAGGAGAGCAGGAACAGTGTGGGTATTAAACTACAGGAATCTAGGGGATCTTCACCTGCTGAGAAACTCAAATGTTCATGCAGAAATAATCCCTGGTGAAGATGAAGGCAGCTATGAAGTACCTCAGAAAGCAAAAGTCAACTTCCATGGCAATCATCCTGGTCAGGATGAAGGGTTGTGTCTGAATCATTCTCTCTCTTCTTAATGTATAGAACATGGACCAAACCAGTCCTGTGTGGAAGCTGTTCCCGGGTGCTTATGGTTGATATAACATTCTAACTGGAGAAAGTGTCACATGAAAATCGGGGCAGCCTCCACCTCATGGTACTTTTGGAAGCAACAAAGTGGTTGCCAAGGCAGTGACATCATTCAGATCCTGAAGAAAGTGATCTCACCTCACTTCCTTGGTGAGGGAACTCTCTGAACTTGGGATCCAGGAAGCCAGGCACCCAGAGACAGTCCCTGTTCTAGTCCCAGTGGTCTCACATATTTGGAATTACCAAGGACAGAGTCAGTCTTTCTTGGTACCTACAGATGTGAGGATGGCCAAATGCCAGGAAACCTCTGAAGAGTTGCTTTCCCTGAGAAAGCAGGTAGTGGATCATTTTCTGAGAATAGGTAGGAAAGGCGGTTTGTTTGGTATGGTGTGGAATATTTCTATTAAGTCCTTTGACAAGGTGAGTGTTTCTATGTGTGTGTATCCCACTGAGTCCATTGTTGTAGACATTAGAAAAGACAATGCATCAATGGATGTGTCCTGTCTAGTAGAAAGCTTCCCAGCATTCATCCTGCCCAATTCATGAGTGGACTCTGGCTTGCCTTATGGATGGGCAACACCTACAAGCTTCCTAATTTCCTGTTTTCTCTCTCAATTCAGCCCCCTCTCCAGAATAGTATCATGGTTTTGTGTCCAAGATTTGTACCACCTCCAAGATCTGTGACATGGCTATGTACTGGATAGCTGAAGGAAATGGCTAGCATCTCAGAAATCTCAGATATCTGTTGACCAGGAAAGTCTCAGTGGAGAAACCCTGCTTTGGTCCTTTTGCTTAACTATTGTTCTGTTGAATGTCAGGAAGTTTTTTGCCTCAAGCCACCACTTTGTGAACCCTGAAGAAAACAGTTTTCAAATGGAAATGAATTGGCATCACCTGTGGCTCTTTGCTTAATTGCTTAGGATTGGGATATGTCTGAATCAGCCTGTTGGCCCTGTGTGAGGCTGTGGCTTAGATTCTCATCACCTGATGGATCTAAAGATAGATCCCATGCGTGCATCCAAAACCAAAATGGCAAAAAGATCAGATATTGTTGATGAACTCTCTTGCCTTCCTCTGGTAGGTTCCAGATATCCATCAATGAGAATAGGGATTCTTTGGGTCAAATGAGTTCTTCAAAGCCCTGCAGAGGCTAGGCCATAGGTGCTTGATTATCATGACTCCAATTCACTTAAAGAATCTAAACCCCAAAGCTAGAAGGCCTCAAGTTGGAGAAGCCAAGCAATATTAAAGGTATACCTATTTGATCACTCCTGGTTCACAGGAAGAGAGTCCAGGCCACCCTTACTTTAGGCAAATGCGGTGCAAGGAGCTTATTTTGGACACTGTCGTGGGCTGCGTCCCTTATGGAAACCTCCAGCCAGAGGATATAATGAGTGTCTATATGGAAGAAGATGAGGGCCATGTGAGAGTGTTTTGGTTTTAATTGTGGACATTTGTCTGGCGGTTGGAAGAGATCACTGGGTCCACCTAGGCTTGCACTCTGGTGTGATTCCCCTTAGAGACTGAGTTCTTTTACTGATCTCAGAGAATTATTGCCAGGAATTGTGTTGGAATTTTAGATGGCCATGCATGAGAGTTGCCCTTGGAAAGTGACATCTAGGCCCTAGTTGACTGTCCACAGAGCACAGGGAATCTCAGCCAGGATAACACATGATATTATTCTTAAAGACTTGGCAGCCATATTTGAGAGTCAAAACACACATGGACCATACATTGTAGACCTCAATGGGCCTGGCTTAATCTGACTTTTGGCCACTTTTGGAAGCCTTGCCTGTAAGAATTCTCCAGAGTTTTCATTTAATGGTTTCTGAGTGAATTGAAATCCACAGTGCCTCCAACTTCATCCTTGAAAATTGGCTATATCAATATCATGAAATTTTTGAAATTCCCATGACCGGGTAGCACTGGAGAACATTTGGATGTCCTCTTGCTGATCATGAGTATACAGGACAGTGCCTTGATTGACTGGGTTTTATGAAAATGGTGTAGAACAGAGATTCCAGTAAGTTGGATCTTGCTGAGTAGTTGTTCTAGAGCAGTGGTTGGCAGGTGTGTGATAAAACATCTGTGGTGGGGGCATGTGGATCTGCCATTGGCTTCCAAATGGATTGTGACTGACATTTTGCAGTCAGTAGAACCTTATATGTAAAAGCATATTGTTATATGGAGAGGTTTCAGGGCAATGTTCAGAATCAGGATGCTATGGTCAATAGGGCAAGTTATGTGGGATAGAAGCCTGGTTGGTGCATTCTCCTGCAGAACTGGACACACCACACTTGACAGAACTCACTTCAGCACTGTGTCACAGGTGAACCCTTGTATTTAATGAAGCAAATACCAAACTCCCAGTGCAGCAGCAAGAAACACCACGAAAGTGGAGGATGACCACATGAATTTACAGTCCACACGGGGAGACACCTAGAATCCAGTGGCCACAGTATACCTACAAATAGAAAATTCAGCACTGCTGCCTCATGTTTATTGGAAAATAAGAAACCATGTCATCCAGGTCACATAGATGCAGAACCAGATTTGATGGTCTCACTACATATGAAGCTAATGCTTCTGACAACAGCATATATTTCATTGCCCAACCTCACAGGCAGTTTCTTCAGATGTTAGGCTGGCAGAACTTCATGTTTTTGGAGTGATTACCCTGTCCCTTACTTTTGGAAACTCCTCTACCAACTCCAAATTTGTGAACTTCTGAGCATTTTCCATTCCACATATGTATTCACAGATTTTCTAAATGTTCTCCTCTAATTGTGTCTTATGTAGGGCGAAGGTAATGTCAAGGCATTATTCTGAATGAGAGTGGGAAGATTTTTGTGTAGCACATATTTGCATACACATTGGATACATTTTCCAATTTTCCATTCGAAATACTGAATCCCTGACACTAACACATACCCTACTAGACTTTGACTTCTTATCCTAATTTGATGGAGAATAATAACCCAAACAGAATACAAATACAAGAGGTTCACAGGGGGCATGGTGTATAATTGGACTTGCCTTTTGTATGATAAATTGTAGGTGTAATAAATCTAGCGAATTTTAATTGAAATAGTTCTCCATGTGTTTTCAAAGTTAACAAATATGTGAATAACTGTCTCCCTTTCTCTGTAGCCTATTCATCACATGTATTTTTATAAGCACATACAGAATTCTACCTGGTATCAGTCGTACATTTGGTGAGGTGGCTGGCTTGGCAGATACAAATTGTGAGAAGAGATCACTCCTACTTAACGCTGTTGGAACTGAAAATTCAACATATGGGTGAGCTTTTTAGTTAAACAACATGAATCCATGTACATTAAAATGAATATTTTTGGATCTGTGGATGATATATATTTCATGGTGAATTTCAATTCACATACATAATGCTACTTTTTAATGTCTGTGTGTGTGTGTGTCTATGTGTGATATATATATATATATATATATATATATATATATATATATATATATATATATATTCACTCTCCAGATTTTTCAAAATATTTAGTATATTTTTCTTTTTATACCCTCCCTAAATTCATTCATATTCATGTATGTGGATTTATAATCAACTTTTCACAAGATTATTCTCAGAAATATTCCTCCAACTGAAATACATATTTTTTTCCTTGTACTGAAAACTAACTTTGGGGGATCACATGATGGCGGCGAATGGAGTGCATTACCCCCATGTACCGCGTCACTGTGCGGGAAAATGACAAGTTAGAACGGCTAAAACCTATCTTGTTAGGAATTTCCAGCAAATCTGGGGTGCTCCAAAACGTAGTGGACATATATCCATCTCACGAGGCTAAGCTACGGGGGCTCAAACGCGAGTGATTTTTCCGCACGGAGGGTCATGCTGCTTATTCAGCAAATTGCCCTGCAGCTAGAGTGTGTGGCGCGCACTGGGAAAAGACGAGATAGCCTCACAAATATACAGTGGTGCGGATTCTATGGGCTCCTGCCCGCTATGCAATTACTGTGCTCAGTGCTGAATTCTGGGATTGAGACGGGGATGGATGTGGTCCAATTCCGTTCTCCATACCGGTCAGACCACAGAGGTAGCCAGCGTCCACCATCTTGAAGAGCTGACGTCACCATCCCTGTTTTCGACTGATCGCAGCTCATTCAGCTATAGAACAGGTAATTTCAGGATTCCATTCACCTTTGCTTCGCAGACAAATTACTCAGGCTCAGTGCTAAAGAACCCGCAGAAACTGCGTCTTGGAGCCTGCTCCTATTAGAACATACACTGAGCCCAGAGCGGCCAAATTTGGCCTCCCTGAACTGATCTGGCCCAGGGCTCAAGAACCCGTGGAAACTGCTTCCCGGTGTGGGTCTTGCTGAATAATGTGGAGGTAAATATCAACCGAGCCTTCATTGGCAGTGGCAACAGGATTGAGACGAGGCTTGTGAGGGCAAGTCAGGACTCACCCATTGCTTTGGTCACCCAGCAAAGGGAACGAAATGCTGCCTTTTGCATGGGATACCAACATGGCAGAGATCAGATGTCATCAGAAAGCAGCGGAGGAGATAACTTCATTAATACCAGCGGTGACAGAAACAGTTGGTCTCCTAGTAAAGAAAGTGAGTCAGAAACACCCGAGTCTCTCTCACTTTGTCATCAAGCCAGAGGGGCAGAGCAGAGCCGCTGCCCATGCCTGGAACAGGCCCAGCGACACACCTGCATGATACTCACTTCACCCCAATTGGAATAGAGGCAGAGCAGAGCCGCCACAGGTGCCCAGAACAGGCTTAGCGACCAGCAGGCATGGTAGTCACATCACCTCAATTGGAGTAATTGCAGACCAGAGCCTTCTCCAGCACCTAGTACAATCCAAGTGGCCAACCGGCATGGTAGTCACATAACCCCAATAGGAGTAGGGGCAGAGCAGAGTCTTTGCCCATAGTGCCCGGAACAAGCCCAGCAACCTGCCGGCTTCGTAGTCACGACACCCCAATTGGAGTAGCGGCAGAGCAGAGCCACCACCCGCGCCCTCAAGGTAGACAAATCTGCACCCGACCAGCAGGAGAGGCCCAGCGGCCCATCAGCGCGGCAGACACTTCACCCCATTTGGACTAGGGGCAGAGCAGATCCATCGCCCATGCCCGTAAGGTAGGCAGACCTGCGACCGACGGCAGAACAGGCCCACCCACCCGCCGGCGTGGTAGTCACGTCACCCCAATTGGAGTAGGGGCAGAGCAGAGCCGCCGCCTGCGCCTCTAAGGTAGGCAGACCTGAGACCGACTGGCAGAACACCCCAGGGGTCCATGGGTGTGCTACACACGTCACACCAATTAGAGGAGGGGCTTAGCAGAGCCGCTTCCCGCGCCTGCAGGGTAGGCAGACCTGCGACCGATCAGGAGAACAGGCCCAGCGGCCCATCAGCATGGTAGATAGATCACCCCAATTGGAAGAGCACAACAGCCACCCCCCGCCCCTGCAAGGAAGACTTTTCAAATATACAAGAGCAATATAAATATATAGGGGGAAAATTTCAAAATCACAACAGATTCACCAAGCAGAAAGAAACGCGAGCCGTATGAAAAGACAAAGAAAAAAGGACCACAAGCAATGCAGGTCAACACAACTTTAGAAGAGGTAATAGCTGCAGCAGATGGAATGTCAGATAAAAAACTCAGGATATACATGCTTCAGATAATCTGGAGTCTCAAGGCAGACATTAGACAGCAAAATCAGACAATGAAAGATCACTTCGACAATGAATTACACAAACAAATCCAAGAAGCAAAAGATCAATTATACAGGGAGATAGAAGTTGTAAAAAATGACAAACAGAAATCCTAGAAATGCAGGAAGCAATAAAACAACTTAAAAATTCAATTGAGAACACTACCATCAGAGTAGAACACTTAGAAGATAGAACATCAGACAATGAAGACAAAGTATTTCAACTTGAAAAGAACATAGACAGCTCAGCAAGACTGTTAAGCAACCATGAACAGAACATCCGAGAAATAAGGGATAACATAAAGAGACCAAACTTAAGAGTCATTGGTATACAGGAAGATATAGAGGTCCAAACCAAAAGAATGAGCAATGTATTTAATGAAATAATACGAGAAAACTTCCCAGACTTGAAGAATGAGACAGACTCCCAAGTCCTAGAAGCCAACAGGACGCCGAATGTGCAAAATCATAAGAGATCCACACCTAGACGCATTATAATTAAGATACCCAACGTACAGAATAAAGAGAGAATTTTAAAAGCTACAATTGAAAGGAAGCAGATTACATTTAGGGGTAAAGCAATCAGGATAACAGCTGATATTTCAACACAGACTCTGAAAGCTAGAAGATCCTTGAAATATATGTTTTTGTCAGGAGCTTTAGCTTCATTTCTAGTGAAAGCATCAAAGCTGTGTCTGCATCTATGTAACCTGGAGAACATGGTTTCTTATTTTCCAAAAGACATGAGGCGGCAGTGCTGAATTCACTCTTTGTAGGTAAACTGTGGCCACTGAAGGCTAAGTGTCTCCCCGTGTGGACTGTGAAGCCATTTGGTCATCCTCCACTTTTCATGGTGTTTCTTGCCGCTGCACTGGGAGTTTGGTATTTGTTTCACTAAATAAAATGAGTTCAACTGAGACCCAGTGCTGGAGGGAGTTCTGTCATGTATGGTGGGTCAGGGTCTGCAGGAGAATTCACCAACCAGGATTCTATCCCACATAGATTGCCCCCTTGATCATAGCAACCTGATTCTGAACATTGCCCTGAAAATCTCCAAATAAAAAGATGCCTTTACATGGAGAGGTTTCAGACATATAAGGTTCTGCTGGATGCACCATGTCAGTCTCAAGCCCTTTGGAAGTAATGGCAGATCCACATGGCCCCACAAGAGATGTTTTATCACACACCTGCACACCACCTGCACACACACCACTATTCAGTAGGCTACAAGTTACTGGCATTTATGTTCTACACCATTTTCATGAAACCCAGACAATCAAGGCACTATCTGGTACACTCATGATGAGCAAAAGGACATCAAAGTTTCTCCAGTGCCACCTGGTCATTGGAATGGCAAAAATTTCATGGTATTTATGTAGCCACTTTTCAAGGATGAAGTTGGAAGCACTGTGGGTTTCAATTCATTCAGGAACCATTAAATGGTGAGGAAGCTCATTTCAATAAAAGATCTGGAGAACTCTCACAGGCAATTTTTCCCAAGGAGTGAGCTAGATCTCAGTTTAGAAGGGCGAATCTCATTAGTGGCCTATTCCACTGCCACACAAATGACCGCAATTGAAACCAAAACACTCCCACATGACCCTCATCTTCTGCCATAGAGACACTCATCATAACCTCTTGCTGCAGGTTTTCATGAGGGATGCAGCCCAAGACAGTGTCCAAAATAAGCTCACTTACCCCTCAATTGCCTAAAGTCAGGGTGGCCTGGACACCCTTCCTGTGAACCAGGAGTGATCAAATAGGCCTGCCCTTAATACTGCTCTGCTTCTCCATTTTGACTGTTACTGATTGTTGAGTATAAATTCTTTGTGTGAATTGGAGTCATGAGAAAATCCAAGCACCTATGCATTAGCCTCTTCAGGGCTTTGAAAAACTCATTTGACCCAAATGATATCTATTCTCACTTGATAGAGGTCAGGACTTACAGAGGAAGGCAAGAGACTTCATCCACATTGACTGCTCTTATGGCCATTTTGGTTTTGGATTCAGAGATGGGATCTTTCTGTAGATCCGTCAGGTGCTGAGAATCTAAGCCCCAGCCTCACATAGGGCCAAGGGGCTGATTCAGACACATCCCTTTTGAAGCAATTAAGCAAACAGCCACAGGTGATGCCCATTCATTTTCATTTGAAAACTGTTTTCTTCAGGCTTTACAAAGGGGTTGCCTGAGGCAAAGAAATTCCTGACATTCAGGGCAAGAGAACAATAGGTTAGCAAAAGGCCCAAAGCAGGGTTTCTCCACTGAGACTTTACTGGTCACACTGATATCTGAGTTTTCTGAGATGCTCCCATTGCCTTCAGCTATCCCGTACATGGCCATGTAACAAAGCTTGGAGGCGGTACATATCTTGGACACCAAACCATGAGACTATTCCGGAGAGTGGCCAGAATTCAGGAAAAAAACTGGAGCTTAGGAAGATAGTAGGTGTTGTCCATTCATAAGGCAAGCTGCAGTCCATTCATCAATTGCGCAGGATGAATGCTGGGTAGCTTTCTACTAGACAGGGCACTTCCATTGATGCATTCTCTTTTCAAATGTCAACAACCACGGACACAGTGGGATACACTTTTAGAAACCCTCCCCATGTCAAACGACTTTCTAGAAACAATACACTCAAAAACAAACAATCCACCATCCCTACCTATTCTCAGAACATGAGACAAAACCACAAACTCACACCCACACCCACAAAGCACCTCCTTCCCAGAAGTAGGTCTTTGATTATCCGGAGTTTCCTCTGACTGGTGGGCCATACCATGTTCCCCCGAAATGGCCTGTACTTTCTCAGATTTGGTGTCTTTGCCAGAACAACTACCTGCTTTCTCAGGAAACACCTGTCTTCATAGCTTTCCTGGCATTTGGCCATCCTCACATCAGTTGGTACCAATAAAGACTGACTCTGTCCTTGGTAAATCCAATCAAGTGTGCCAACTGGGACTGGCACTGGCTCTGGGGGCCTAGCTTCCTGGTTCCCAAGTTAAGAGAGTTCCACTACAAAGGAAGTGAGGTGAGGTCACTTTTTTCAGGAACTGAATGAGGTCACTGCCTTGGCAACTACTTTGCCCTAACAGTTGCTTCCAAGGGTCCCATGAGATGGATGCTGCCCCAATTCCTGTGACATTTTTACAAGTTAGAATGGTATATCAACCATAGTCACCCAGGAACAGCTCTCCACACAGGCTTGGTTTGGTCCATCTTCTCTACATTAAGAAGAGAGAGGCTGATTCAGACACAACCCTTCATCCTGACCAGGCTGTTTGCCATGGAAGATGACCTTTGCTCTCTCAGGTCCTTCATACCTTACTACATGTTTTCCAGGGATAATTTCTGCATGGACCATTGAGGTTCTAAGTAGGTGGAAGATCCCCTCCATCCCTGCATTGTAAGACCAACTCTGTTCCAGCTCTTCTGTAATGTTATATTGAGGGAACAGTGTATGGTTATGCTTAATAACCAGTTCGATTTGGGTTAGGAATCATTCTATGGGATGTATAATGGTATTGGGTAACTGCAATACTTACAAGAATATATAGG
The DNA here is from genome assembly GCF_048772815.1 of Callospermophilus lateralis. Taxonomy (NCBI): domain Eukaryota; kingdom Metazoa; phylum Chordata; class Mammalia; order Rodentia; family Sciuridae; genus Callospermophilus; species Callospermophilus lateralis. Next base: position 259,615 of record NW_027512703.1, read on the forward strand.
TGAAATATAAGTATGAAAACAGAAATCCAGGTAAGATTTGAAGTCCAGAAAGTCATTGGGTCCTTGATTGGATTACTTAGCTTGAATTACGTTCTGCACAGGTATCTCAGATAAATTGATATACAATGGCATAGGAACTTGTACCTTGGATGATTGAATGTAGAAGAGAACATCCCCTCAAACAGAGATAGTCAGTAGGATCAGGAAGATAGTCGGTAAGTATCGGAAGAACAATGAGTATAGGATTTGGACCAAAAGTTATTTAGCAATAGGGTTTCGGTTAGAGAGTGAATTTCAATAACAGCACATGTGAAGGGTCTCTAACAATGATGAAGTGGGGAAAATATGTAGGAATGCAGATATCAATAGAGACATTAGGAAATCAGGCAAAGTATAAAGTGAGTGATAGGATTAGATATTTTCAACAGGGTTGAGGTTGAACATATAATCTTAGGAAGAAACAAATATGTAGTCACCAATCGGATTGACATTTGAGAGCATAAGGCACCCTGGACATGGATGTTTTTAGTAATCCATGTTCACTTTCTATTTAGGATTTGGTAGAATCATAAGTGTGACCTTTGAATTTTGTGTCTAGAATATTACTGTGATGAAATGTATATGTAGATCAGGTTACATGAGTATTTCTTCCACCATTTCTGGAAGCAATATTTTGAAGATGTATAAATTTGTATTGGGGCTACAAAAAGGTGCACCCTGTGTCTATGAATACAGAGGAAATGCATGAATAGAACATACTGTGAATAAATAATAAAACTGGTTTCAACTTGAAACAATAGATTGAAATAAATTTGAAAACAAATAAGAAATCTTATATTAATATACAATCATTCATTCCAACCCATTATACATCTAATGGAAATATGAGGATTTTGGTTAAACATGAAAAGTGTGTGACTTTGCTTCAAATTGATTATGAAAATCGAAAATAATTTGTTTGGAAAGAAGTCTCATGAAAAGACCCGTCAAGAAACCTGGAGGAATACATGTGTTCTGAAGCAGGAAGCGATTGAAAGTGAAACAAATGCCTATAAATTTGCGAAATTGTTGATGAAATATATGTCCTATGATGTCCATAAACTTAAGAAAGAGTAATGTACCAGTGTGGAATAAAAACGAACGTCAAAATACACATCACGTCCAATAGAATTCTACATGCATTGATGTTAAACTGGTTCAGTTACTGTAGAAATATTAGGATTTGAAGGCACCAATCACTGTAGTTAGTTTTCAGTACTAGGAAACAAATATGTACTTCAGGTGGATGAATATTTCTGAGAGTAATCTTGTGAAAATTTTATTATAAATCCACATACATGAACATGAATGAATTTTGGGACTCTAAATAAGACACAAATATTTCATATTTTGAAAAATATGGAGACTATATATATATATATATATATATATATATATATATATATATATACACACACACACACACACACACACACACACAAAACACACACACAGACTTTAAAATGTAGTAATATATGCCAATCGAAATTCATCATGAAATATATATCATCCACAAATGCAAAAATATATATTTTACAGAATATGGATTTATGTATAATTTTGTTCAACTAGAAAGCTCACCCATAGGTTGAATATTCAGTTCCAAAGCGTTTAGGAGGAGTGATCTCTTCTCACAATTTGTATTTGCTGAGGAAGCCACCTCACAAAAATGTAGGTGTGATACCAGGTAGCTTTCGGTATGTGCATATAAAAATACATATGTTGAATAGGCTACAGAGAAAGGGAGTCAGTAATACACATATTTTGAACTTTAAAAACACATGGAGAACTATTTAATTAAAAATTGACTAGATTTATAACACATAAACTTTATCATGTAAAAGGCAAGTCCAAATATACATCATGCCTCCTTTGAACTCCTTGTATTTATATTCTGTTTGTGTTATTTTTCTCCATCATATTAGGATTAGTAGCCAGAGTCAAGTAGGGTATGGGATAGTGTCAGGGATTCTGTATTTTGAATGGAAAATTGGAAATTGTATCAAATGTGTGTGCAAATATGTGCAACCCAAAACTTCCCACTCTGATCCAGAACAATGCCTTGACATTACCTTCGCTCCAAGTAAGACACAATTAGAGGAGAAGAGTTAGAAAATTTGTGAATACATGTCTGGAATGAAAAATGCTCAGGAGTTCACAAACTTCGAGATGGTAGAGGAGTTTCCAAAAGCAAGGGACATGGTAAACACAACACCAACATGGAGCTCTTCTGGCCTAAAGACTGTTTGAGAAACTGCATGTGAGATTGGGCACTTGAAATATAAGTTGTTGTCAGAAGTTTTAGCTTTCTTTCTAGTGAGACCATCAAAGATGGGTCTGCAGCTATGTGACCTGGACGACATGTTTTCTTATTTTCCAATGAACATGGGGCAGCAGTGCTGAATTCTCTCTTTGTAGGTAAACTGTGGCCACTGGGGGCTTAGTGTCTCCCCGTGTCGCTGTGAAGACATTTGGTCATCCTCCACTTTTCGTGGTGTTACTTGCTGCTGCACAGTGAGTTTGATATTTTCTTTACAAAATACAAGGAGTTCAACTGGGACACAGTGCTGCAGGGAGTTCTGTCACTTGTGGTGGGTTAGAGTCTGCAGGAGAATGCACCATCCAGGCTTCTATCACTCATTGCTTGCTACATTGCCCCCTTTTCCATTGCAACCCAATTCTGAACATTGCCCTGAAACCTCTCTATATAACAAGGTGCCTTTACATAAATGGGTCTGCTGGCTGCTGCAAGTCAATCACATGCTATTTGGAAGCCAATGGCAGATCCACATGACCCCACCACAGATGTTTTGTCACACACCTGCCCACAACTGCTCAAGGCGCACTACTCAGAAGGTTCCAACTTACTGGCATCTATGTTCTATGCCATTTTCATGAAACCCAGTAAATCAAGGCCAAGTCTGGTACACTCATGATGAGCATCAGGAGATCTAACTGTTCTCCAGTGCCACCTGGTCATGGGAATTTAAAAAATTTCATGGTATTTATCTAGCCATTTTTCAAAGAGAAATTTGGAGCCACAGTGGGTTTCAATTCATTCATGAACCATTAAATGTTGTGGAAGCTCATTTCAATGAAAGATCTGGAGAACTCTCACAGGCAATGCTTCCCAAAGAGTGGCCTAAAGGTCACATGAGGCCAGGCCCATTGAGGTCTACAATGTGAGGTCCATGGGTGTTTTGACTCTCAAATATGCCTGCCAAGTCTTTCAGAATAAAATCCGGGTATATCCTGGCTGACATTGTCAGTGCTTTGTGGAAAGCCACCCTGGGCTTAGATCTCAGTTTCCAAGGGCAAGTCTAATGCGTGGCCTCCTAAAATCCCAACACAATTCATGTCAATACTTCTCTGAGGTCAGTTCCAGAACTCAGTCTCTAAGGTGAATCAAACCCGAGTTAAAGCCCAGGTGGACCCAGTCTTATCTTCCAACAGCCAAATAAATGACCACAATTAAATCCAAAACACTCCCACATTGCCCTCATCTTCTTCCATATAGACACTCATCATTACCTCTGGCTGGAGGTTTCCATGAGGGGTAAAGCACAAGACAGAGTCTGAAATAATCTCCCTTGCCCTCATTTGCCTAAAGTCAGTGTGACCTGGACACCCTTCCTGTAAACAAGGAGTGATTTAATAGGCCTGCCACTAATACTGCTCTGCTTCTCCAATTTGAAGCCTACTGACTGTCATGTATAGATTCTTTATGTGATTTGGATTCATTAGAAAACCCAAGCACATATGGGCTAGCCTCTGCAGGGCTTTGAAGAACTCGATTAATTCAAAGGATCCCCAAATTCACTTGTTGGAGGTCAGGAACCTAACAGAGAAAGGCAATAAACTTCATCTACAATGACTGATTTTTTAGACATTTTGGTTTTGGATGAACACATGGGATCTTTCTTAAGATCCATTAGGCGCTGAATATCTAAGACACAGCCTCACACACGGCCAAGAGGCTGATTCACACACATATCTCTCAAAGCATTTTAGCAAACAGCCACAGGTGATGCCCATTCATTTCCATTTGAAAACTGTTTTCTTCAGGATTCACAAAGGGGTGGCCTGAGGCAAAGACCTTCCTGACATTCAGGGCAACAGAGGAATAGGGAAGCAAAAGGCCCAAAGCCGGTTTTCTCCACTGAGACTTTCCTTGTCACACTGATATCTGAGTTTTCTGAGATGCTCCCTTTCCTTTCAGCTATAGAATACATGGCCATGTCACAGAGGTTGGAGGTTGTACATAACTTGGACAAAAAACCATGAGCCTACTCTGGAGAGTGGCCAGATTCAGAAAGAAAACAGGAACTTAGGAAGATAGTACGTGTTGCCCATTGATAAGGCAAGTCACAGTCCATTCATAAATTAGGCAGGATAAATGCTGGAATTCTTTCTACTAGACAGGACACATCCATAGATGAATTCTCTTTTCTAATGAATACAACCACGGACACAGAGAGTTACACAGACATAGAAACACTCACATTGTCAAAGGAATTACTAGACACAGTCCACTCCAAACCCAACAAACTGCCTTTCCTACTTATTCTCAGAACATGAGAAAAAACCACAAACTCACTCCCACACCCACAAAGACACCTCCTTCCCCCAAGTAATTCTGTGACTATCCTGAGTGTCGTCTGACTGGTAGGCCATACTATGTACCCCCAAATGGCCTGTCCTGTCTCAGATATGGTCTCCTTGGCCAAATCTGTGACGTTGTCAGGAGCCAGAAATGGGAAAGTACCTTTTTCTCAGGAAAGGCCCCTCTACAAAGCTCTCCTGGCATTTGGCCATCCTCACATCAGTAGGTTCCAGGAAACACTGATTCTGTCCTTGGTAAATCCAATCAAGTGACCTCAATGGGACTGGGACTGGGACTGGCTCTGGTTGCCTGGCTTCTGCACACAAGTTCAGAGAGTTCCATCACCAAGGAAGAGAGGTGAGATCACTTACTTCAGGTAGTGAATGAGGACACTGCCTTGGCAATCACTTTGTCCTAACAGTTGCTTCCAAGGGTCCCATGAGATAGAGGCTGCCCCTACTTCCTGTGACACTTTCACAAGTTAGAATGGTGAATCAACCATAGGCACCCAGGAACAGCTCTCCACACAGGCCTGGTTTGGTCCATTTTCTCTACATTGAGAACAGAGAGGCTCATTAAGATACAACCCTTCATCCTGACCAGGTTGTTTGCAATGGAAGATGAGTTTTGCTCTTTAAGGTCCTTCATAGCTGCCTATATCTTCTCCAGGGATCACATCTGCATGGACCTTTGAGTTTTTCAGCATATGGAATATCCCCTACATTCCTGTATTGTAAGACCAACACTGTCCCTGGTCTTTTGTTAAGTGAGATTGTGGGAACAGTGTATGTTTAGGGTTTAATAACATGTTTGATTTGGGTTAGGAATCATTCTGCTGGATGAATAATGGTATTGGGAACCTGTGATATTTATTAAAACATAGACATAAAATATAAGTATGAAAACAGCAATCTAGGTAAGATTTGAAGCTCAGAAGGGCATTGAGCTGTTGATTGTGATACTTAGCTTTGAATTATGTTCCACATATATGTCTCAGATAAATCGATAATCAATGGCATAGGACCTTGTACCTTGGATGATTGAATGGAAAAGAGAACTTCCACTCAAACAGGGAAACTCAGTAAGATTAGGAAGATAGTCAGTAGCTTTCAGAAGAAAAGGATTTGGACCAAAAATTCTTTATCAATAGGGTTTCGCTTAGAGAGTGAAAGTAAATATCATCACATGTGAAGAGTCACTCACATGGTGAACTGGGGAAAATATTTAGGAAAACTTACATCAATAGAGACATTAGGAAATCAGGCAAAGTATAGAGTGAGTGATAGGATTAGACATTATTAACTGCATTTAGGTTGAATATATAATTTTAGGAAGAAACAAATACGTAGTCACCAATAGGATTGATATTTGAGACTATTAGGCAAACTGGACCTGGATGTTTTTAGGAATCCATGTTCAGTTTCCATTTAGGCTTTGGTACAATCATAAGTGAGACTTTTGCTTTTTGTGTCCAGAATATTACTATGATACAATGTATATGTAGATAAGGTGACCTGAGTATTTCTTCCACCATTTCTGGGAGCAATATTTTGAAGATGTATAAATTAGTATTCGGGGTACAAACAGGTGTACTCTTTGTCTTTGAATATGGAGAATATGCATGTATAGACCATACTGTGAATAAATAATATAACTGGTTCCAACTTCAAATAATGGATTGAATTGAAATGTGAAAATATACAGGAAATCTTATATTGATATACAACCATTTATTCCAACCCGTTTTACATCTAATGGTAATATGAGGATTATGCTTTATCATGAAGAGTGTGTGAGTTTTGCTTAAAATTGATTATGGAAATTGAAAATATTTTTTTTGGAAAAAAGTCTCATAAAAAGACCAGTCAAGAAACCTGGAGAAATACATGTGTTCTGAAGCAGGAAGTGACTGAAAGTGAAACAAATGCGTATAAATTTGTGAAATTCTAGATGAAATACATATCCTCTGATGTGCATTAACTGAAGGAATAGTAATGTACCAGTGTTGAGTAAAAATGAACGTCAAAATAAACATCATGTCCCATAGGAATCTTCTTGCATTGATGTTAAACTGAGTCAGTTAATGTAGAAATATTAGGATTTGAATGCACCATTCACTGAATTTAGTTTTCAGTCCTAAGAAACAAATATGTATTTCAGGTGGATGAATATTTCTGAGAATAATCTTGTGAAAATTTGATTATAATTCCACATACATGAACATGAATGAATTTTGGGACTGTACATAAGACACATCTATTTCATATTTTGAAATATATGGAGAGTGTGTATATATATATATATATATATATATATATATATATATATATATATACAAGAATGTGTATACACACACACACACACACACACACAAAACAGACATTAAAAAGTAGCAATATATATGCCAATTGAAATTCTTCATGAAATATATATCATCCACAGATCCAAAAATCTTCATTTTACTGAGCGTGGATTTATGTGTAATATTGTTTAACTAGGAAGCTCACCCATAGCTTAAATTTTCAGTTACAACATCGTTTAGGAGGAGTGATCTCTTCTCATAATTTGTATCTGCCAAGTCAGCAACCTCACAAAAATGTACGTGTGATACCAGGTAGGATTCTATATGTGCATATAAAAATACATGTGCTGAATATGCTACAGAGAAAGGGAGACAGGAATTCACATATGTGTCAACTTTAAAAACACATTGAGAGAGGGAGGGGCAGATCTGCCAATCGCTCCTTCAAGGTAGGCGGACCTGCGACCCACCGGCTGAACAGGACCAGTGGCCCGCCACCGTGGAAAACACATCGCCCTGGTTGGGTTAGGGGCAATGCCGCCGGGCCTGCAAGGTAGGCAGACCTGTGACCCACAGCAGGACAGGCCCAGCAATCTGCGGAGGGGCAGAGACGCCCTCTGCGCCTGCAAGGTAGGTGGACCTGCAACCACCGACAGACCAGGCCTATGGCCCGCCAGCATGGTATACACATCGTCCCGGTTGGGGGAGGGGCGGAGCAGCCACAGGCGCCTGCAAGGTAGACAGACCTGCAAGGGACAGACAAAACAGACCCAGTGGCCCGTGGATGGTCAAAGCTGCCGCCCACGCCTGCAAAGTAGCCCGACTTGCGACCCACTGGCAGAACAGGCCCAGTGCCTGCAGAGGGGCAGAGCTGCTGCTCGCACCTTCAAGGTAGGCGGACCAGCTACCAACTTACAGAACAGGCCCAGCAGCCTGCTGGTGTGGTAGGCACATTGTCCCAATTGTAGGAGGGGCAGAGCCACCACCCGTGCCTGCGAGGGAGACTTTGAAACTATACAAGAGCAATATAAATATATAGGGGAAAAATTCAATAACACAACAGTTTCACCAAGCAGAAAGAAATATGAACAGTATGAAAAGACAAGGAAAGAAAGGACCATAAGCAATGCAGGTAAAGTCAACGTTAGAACAGGTAATATCTGCAGCAGATGGAATGTCAGATAAAGAACTCAGGATATACATGCTTCAGATGATCTGGAGTCTCAAGGAAGACATTAGAGAGCAAAATAAGAAAATGAAAGATCACCTTGATAATGAATTACATAAAAAAAATCCAAGAAGCATAAGATCAACTATACAGGGAGATAAAGATTATAAAATCAAACAAACAGAAATCCTAGGAATTCAGGAATCAATAAACCAACTTAAAAACTCAATTGAGAATACTACCAGCAGAGTAGAACACTTAGAAGATAGAACATCAGACAATGAAGACAAATTATTTCAACTTGAAAAGAACACAGACAGCTCAGCAAGACTTTTAAGAAACCATGAGCAGAACATCCAAGAAATATGGGATAACATAAAAAGACCAAACTTAAGAGTCATTGGGATACAGGAAGGTATAGAGGTCCAAACAAAAGGAATGAGCAATATATTCAATGAAATATAGGAGAAAACTTCCCAGACTTGTAGAATGAGACAGAATCGCAAATCCTAGAAGCTTACAGGATGCCAAATGTGCAAAATCATAAGAGATCCACACCTAGACATATTATAATGAAGATGCCCAACATACAGAAAAAGGAGAGAATTTTAAAAGCTACAAGATAAAGGAAGCAGATTACATTTAGTGGTAAACCAATCAGGATAACAGCTGATCTTTCAACACAGATTCTGAAAGCTAGAAGATCCTGCAATAACATTTTTCAAACACTGAAAGAAAATGGGTTCCATCCAAGAATTGTGTATCCAGCGAAATTAAGCTTCAGGATAGAAGATGAAATTAAAACTTTCCACGATAAACAAAAGTTAAAAGAATTTGCAGCTAGAAAACGATTTCTTAAAAACATCCTTGGCAAAACATCACAGGAAGGGGAAATGGAAAATAACAATGAAAACCAACAGTGGGAGGTAGAGGAGTAAAGGGGGGAAATAATCAAGGAGGAAAACAAACCATGTTTAGTAACATAAATATACAAATATGGCTGGAAGAACAACCCATATCTCAATAATAACCCTAAATGTTAATGGCTTAAACTCACCAATTAAGAGACACAGGCTAGTAGAATGGATCATAAAACAAGACCCAACAATATGCTGCCTACTGGAGACGCATTTGTTAGGAAAAGATATACATAGACTGAAGGTGAAAAGTTGGGAAAAATCATATCACTCATATGGACTTCGGAAACAAGCAGAAGTGTCCATACTCATATCAAATAAAATAGATTTCAAGCCAAAGTTAATCAAATGGGATAAAGAGGGACACTACATACTGCTCAAGGAAACCATACACCAACAAGACATAACAATCATAATTATATATGCCCCAAACATTGGTGCAGCTATGTTCATCAAACAAATTCTTCTCAAGTTCAAGATTCTAATAAACCAATATACAATACTCATGGGAGACTCAAACACACCTCTCTCACTAATGGACTGATCTTCCAAACAAAAGTTGAATAATGAAACTATAGAACTCAATAACACAATTAATAACCCAGACTTATGATATATATATAGAATATACCACCCAACATCAAGCAGTTACACTTTTTTCTCAGCAGCACATGGATACTTCTCAAAAAATAAATGATATATTATGTCACAGAGATACTCTTAGACAATATAAAGGAGTAGATATAATACCAGGCATCTTATCTGATCATAAGGAAATGAAACTGAAAATCAACAATGAAAGAAAGAAGAAAAAATCATGTATCACATGGAGAATGAAAAATAGGTTACTGAAAGATCAATGGGTTATAGAAGACACCAAGGAGGAAATTAAAAAATTCTTAGAGATAAATGAAAACACAGACATTACATATCAGAATCTATGGGACACATTGAAAGCAGTTCTAAGAACAAAATTCATTGCTTGGATTTCATTCCTTAAAAAAAGGGAAAAAAAAGACAAATAAATGATCTCATACTTCATCTCAGAATCCAAGAAAAAGAAGAGCAAAACAACAGCAAAAAAAGTAGAAGACAAGAAATAATTAAAATCAGAGCTGAAATTAATGAAATTGAAACAAATAAACAATTGAAAAAATTGACAAAACTAAAAGATGGTTCTTTGAAAAAATAAATAAAATCGACCGACCCTTAGCCAAGCTAACAAAGAAAAGAAGAGGGAGAATTCAGTATCACAACAGATAGTTCAGAAATACAGAAGATAATCCGAAATTATTTTGAATTCTTATTCTTCAATAAAATAGAAGATAGTGAAGGCATCGATAAATTTCTCAAGTCATATAATCTGCCCAGATTGAGTCAGGAGGATATAGGCAACCTAAACAGACCCATAACAATTGAGGAAATAGAATAAACCATCAAAAGACTACCAACTATGAAAAGCCCAGGACCGGATGGGTATACAGCAGAGTTTTACAAAACCTTTAAAGAGGAACTAATACCAATACTTTTCAAGCTATTTCAGGAAAAATGCAAAAATCCTCAATAAAATTGTGGCGAATCGGATACAAAAACATATTAAAAAAATTGTGCACCATGATCAAGTAGAATTCATCCCTGGGATGCAAGGCTGGTTCAATATACAGAAATCAATAAATGTTATTCATCACATCAATAGACTTAAAAATAAGAACCATTTGATCATCTCGATAGATGCAGAAAAAGCATTCGACAATGTACAGCATCCCTTTATGTTCAAAACTCTGGAAAAACTAGGGATAACAGGAACATACCTCAATAATGTAAAAGCAATCTATGCTAAGCCTCAGGCTAGCATCATTCTGAATGGAGAAAAATTGAAGGCATTCCCTCTAAAATCTGGAAGAAGATAGGGATGCCCTCTCTCACTACTTCTGTTCAACATAGTTCTCGAAACACTGGCCAGAGCAATTAGAGAGATTAAAGAAATCAAAGGCATAAAAATAGGAAAAGAAGAACGTAAATTATCACTATTTGAAGATGACATGATTCTATACTTAGCAGACCCAAAAAGGTATACAAAGAAACTATTAGAGCTAATAAATGAATTCACCAAAGTGGCAGGATATAAAATCAATACGCATAAATCAAAGGCATTCCTGTATATCAGCAACAAATCCTCTGAAATAGAAATGAGGACAACCATTCCATTCAAAATATCCACACACACACACAAAAAAAAAATACTTGGGAATCAACCTAACAAAAGAGGTGAAAGACTTATAAAATGAAAACTACAGAACCCTAAAGAGAGAAATAGAAGAAGATCTTAGAAGATGGAAAAATATACTATGTTCATGGATAGGCAGAACTAACATCATCAAAATGGCAATATAACCAAAATTCTCTATATGTTAAATGCAATGTCAATCGGGTCTAAAAGCATGCAATGGAGGAAGGATAGCATCTTCAACAAGTGGTTCTGGGAAAACTGGAAATTCATATGCAACAAAATGAAACTGAATCCATTTCTCTCGTCATGCACAAAAGTTAACTCAAAATGGATCAAGGAGCTTGATATCAAATCAGAGACACTGCACCTGATACAAGAAAAAGTTGGCTATGATCTACATACTGTGGGGTTGGGCTCCTAATTCCTCAATAGGACATCCATAGCACAAGAGTTAATAACAATAGTTAATAACTAGAATCAACACATGGGACTTACTCAAAGCAAAAAGTTTTTTTCTCAGCAAAAGAAACAATAAGAGAGGTAAATAGGGAGCCTAAATTCTGGGAACAAATCTTTTTTCCTCACAATTCAGATAGAGCCCTAATATCCAGAGTATACAAAGAACTCAAAAAATTAAACAATAAGAAAACGAATAACCCAATCAACAAATGGTCCAAGGACCTGAACAGACACTTCTCAGATGAGGACATACAATCAATCAATAAGTACATGAAAAAATGCTCACCATCTCTTGCAGTCAGAAAAATGGAAAACAAACCCACCCTAAGATACCATCTCACTCCAGTATGATTGGCAGCCATTATGAAGTCAAACAACAAGTGCTGGCGACGATGTGGGGAAAAGGGTACACCTGTACATTGCTGGTGGGACTGCAAATTGGTGCAGCCAATTTGAAAGAAGTATGGAGATTTCTTGGAAGCTAGGAATGGAACCACCATTTGACCCAGCTATTCCCCTCTCAGTGTATTCCCTAAGACCTAAAAAGTGCATGCTGCATTGACACTGCTACATTGATGTTCATAGCAGCACAATTCAAAATAGCAAGAGTGTGGAACCAACCTAGATGCCCTTCAATAGATGAAGGAAAAAAAATGTGGCATTTATACACAATGGAGTAATACTCTGCATTAAAAAATGTCAAAATCATAGAATTTGCCGGGAAATAGATGGCATTAGAACAGATTATGCTAAGTGAAGCTAGCCAATCCCTAAAAAAAAAACAAATGCCAATAGTTTTATTTGATATAAGGAGAGTAACTAAGAACAGAGTTGGGAGGAAGAGCATGAGAAGAAAATTAACATTAAACGGGGGTGAGAGGTGGAAGAGAAAAGGAAAGAGAAGGAAAATTGCATGGAAATGGAAGGAGACCCTCATGGTTATACAAAATTACATACAAGAGGAAGTGAGGGGAAAGGGGGAAAAAACCAAGGGGGAGAAATGAATTACAGTAGATGGAGTAGAGAGAGAAGATGGGAGGGGAGGGGATGGGGGATAGTAGAGGATAGGAAAGACAGCAGACTACAACAGACACTACTATTGCAATACGTACAACAGTGGATGTGTAACAGATGTGATGCTGAAACCTGTATACGGGGTAAAAATGGGAGTTCATAACCCACTTGAATCAAAGTATGAAATATGATATGTCAAGCAAAAGGTAAAGTTTTGAACAACCAACAATAAAAATTAAAGGAAAAAAACACATAGAGAACTATTTCAATGAAAAATGGACTAGATATATAACACCTACCCTTTATCATGCAAAAGGCAATTCCAACTATACACCATGCTTCCTCTGAACGGCTTGTATTTCTATTCTGTTTGTGTTATTATTCTCCATCATAGTAGGATTAGTAGTCAGAGTCTAGTAGGGTATGGGTTAGTGTCAGGGATTCAGTATTTTGAATGGAAAAAAGGAAAATGAATCCAATGTGCATGCAAATATGGGCTACACAATAAATTTCCCACTCTCATCCAGAACAATGGCTTCACATTACCTTCGCCCCAAATAAGACGCAATTAGAGGAGAAGAGTTGGAAAATCTGTGAATATATATCTGGAATGGAAAATTCAAAGGAGTTCACAACCTTGGATGTGGTAGAGGAGTTTCCAAATGTAAGGGACAAGGTAAACACTCCACATACTTGTAGCTCTTCTGGCCTAAAGACTTCTTGAGAAACTGCCTCTGAGGTTGGGAACTCAAAATATATGTTGTTGTCAGGAGCTTTAGCTTTCTTTCTAGTGAGACCATCAGAGCTGGGTCTACATCTATGTGACCTGGAGGACGTGGTTTCTTATTTTCCAATGAACACTAGGCTACAGTACTGAATTCTCTCTTTGTAAGTAAACTGTGACCACTGGGGTCTAAGAGTCTCCCCGTGTGGACTGTGAAGGCATTTGGTCATTCTCCACTTTTCGTGGTGTTTCTTGCTGCTACACTGGGAGATTGGTATTTTCTACACGAAATACAAGGAGTTGAACTGGGACACAGTGCTGAAGGGAGTTCTGTCATGTGTAGTGGGTCATGGTCTGCAGGAGAATGCACCAACCAGGCTTCTAGCCCACACAGATTGTCCCCTTGTCCATAGCAACTTGATTATGAACATTGCCCTAAAAATTCTCCATATACCAATATGCCTTTACATATAAGGGTTTCCTGGCTGCACCACGTTAGTCACATGCCATTTGGAAGCAATGGCAGATCCACATGGCCCCACCACGGATGTTTTATCACAAACCTGCACACCAAAGCTTGCGCCTACAATTGAGGAGTATCCAACTTACTGGCATCTCTGTTCTACACCATTTTAATGAAACTCAGTCAATAAAGGCACTCATGATCAGCAATAGGGCATACAAAGGTTCTCCAGTGCCACCTGGTCATAGGAATTTCAAAAATTTTATGGTATTTATGTAGCCATTTTTTAAGGTGGAAGTTGGAGGCACTGTGGGTTTCAATTCATTTAGGAACCATTAAATTGTGAGGAAGCTCATTTCAATGAAATCTCTGGAGGACACTCAAAGGCAAGTCTTCCCAAAGAGTCGCCAAAAGGTCACATGAAGCCAGGCCCATTGAGGTCTACAGTGTGAGGTCTATGTGTGTTGTGACTATGGCTGCCAAGTCTTTCAGAATAAAATCTTGTGATATCCTGGGTGAGATTCCCAGTGCTCTGTGGAAAGCCAGCCTGGGCCTAGGTCTCAGTTTCCAAGAGCGAGTCTCATGTGTGGCCTCCTAAAAACTCAACACAATTCATGCCAATACTTCTCTGAGTTCAGTTCCATAACTCAGTCTCTAAGGGGAATCACACCAGATTTCAAGTCCTGGTTGACCTACTCATCTCTTCCAACCCCAACACAAATGACCAAAATTAAACCAAAACATTCCCACATGACCCTCATCTTATTGCATATAGACACTCATCTTAACCTCTGGCTGGAAGTTTCCATGAAGGACACAACCCAAGACAGTGTCCAAAATAGGCTTCCTTGCCCCTTATTTTCCTAATGTCAGGGTGGCCTGGACACCCTTCCTGTAACCCAGGAGTGATCAAATAGGCCTGCTGTAATACTGCTCTGCTTCTCCAATTTGAGGCCTACTGACAGTGGGGTTTAGAATCTTTATGTGAATTGGAGTCATAAGAATACACAAACACCACTGGGCTAGCATGTGCAGGGCTTTGAAGAAATCATTTGACCCAAAGGATCCCTATTCTCACTTGATGGAGTTCAGGAACCTTACAGTGGAAGGCAAGAGACTTTATCCTCAATGACTCCTCTTTTGGGCATTTTGGTTTTGGATTCACACATGGGATCTTTCTTTATATCAATCAGGTGCTAAGAATCTAAGCCACAGCCTCACACAGGGCCAAGAGGCTGATTCAGACACACCCCTTTCTAAAGCAATTAGGCAAAGAGCCACAGGTGAGGCCCATTCATTTCCATTTGAAAAGTGTTTTGTTCCGGCTTCACGAAGGTGTGGCCTGAGGCAAAGAAATTCCTGACATACAGGGGAATAGAACAAAAGGTAAGCAAAAGGCCCAAAGCACGGTTTTTCCACTGAGACTTTACTGGTCACACTGATATCTGAGTTTACTTAGTTGCTCGCCATTCCCTTCAGCTATCTAGTACATGGCCATGTCACAGAGCTTGAAGGTGGTACTTCTCTTGGACGCAAAACCATGAGCCTATTCTGGAGAGTGGCCAGAATTCAAAAATAAAACCAGAACTTAGGAAAATAGCAGGTGTTGCCCATCGATAAGGGAAGCCGCAGTGCATTCATATATTCGGCTGGATGAATCCTGGGAAGCTTTCTACCAGACAGGACACATCCATTCATGCATTCTCTTTTCTAATGTCTACAACCACGGACACAATGAGATACACAGACATAGAAACACTTGCTTTATCAAATCACTTATTAGAAACAGTTCACTCCAAACCAAACAAACCGCCATTCCTACCTATTCTGAGAACATGAGACAAAAGCACAAACACACACCCACACCCACAAAGCACCTTCTTCCCCCAAGTAGGTCTCTGACTATCCGGAGTGTCCTCTGACTATTGGGCCAAACTATGTTCCCCCGAAATTGCCTGTCCTGTTTCAGATCTGGTTTCCTTGGCCAACTCTGTAAAGTTGTCAGGAGGCAGCGGTCATCCACTACCTGCTTTCTCAGGAAAGGCCACTCTTCAGAGCTTTCCTGGCTTTTGGCAATCCTCATATCAGTAGGTACCAACAAAGACTGATTCTGTCCTTGGTAAATCCAAAGAAGTGAGACCACTGCTACTGGGACTGGAATGGGATTTAGGTGCCTGGATTCCTTGATCCCAAATTCAGAGAGTTCTATCACCAAGGATGTGAGGTGAGGTCTGAGGTCACTTCCTTCAGGAACTGAATGAGCTCACACCATTTGCAACCACTTTGTCCTAACAGTTGCTTCCAAAGGTCCCCTGAAATGAAGGCTGCCCCTACTTCCTGTTACAGTTTCACAAGTTTGAATGGTATATTAACCATAGGCAACCGGGAACAGCTCTCCACAAAGCCTGGTTTGGTTCTTCTTCTCTACATTAAGAAGAGAGAGGCTGATTCAGACATATCCCTTCATCCTGACCAGGTTGTTTGCAAGAGAAGATGACTTTTGCTCACTCAGTTCCTTCATAGCTGCCTACAACTTCTCCAGGGATCATTTTTGCATGTACCTTTGAGTTTCTTAGCAATAGGAAGTTCCCCTACATTCCTGTATTGTAAGACCTACTCTGTCCCTGCTCTTCTGTAAAGTTATATTGAGGGAACAGTGTATGGTTAGGGTTAATAACAGGTTCAATTTGCATTAGGAATCATTCTGCTGGATGAATAATGGTATTGGAAACCTGCGATATTTACAAGAATATATAGGTGAAACATAAGTATGAAAACAGAAATCTATTTAAGATTTGAAGCCCAGAAGAGCATTGGGACCTTGATTGTGATACTGAGCTTTGATTTATTTTCTGCACAGATGTCTCAGATACATCAATATACAATGGCAAAGTTACGTGTATTTTGGATGATTGATTGTCAAAGAGAACTTCCAGTCAAAAAGGGATAATCAGTAGGATTAGGAAGATAGTCGGTAGGTTTAGAAAGGAGAGTGAGCATAGGATTTGGACCAAAAGTTCTTTAGCTATAGGGTTTTGGGTATAGAGTGAATGTAAATGTCACCACATGTGAAGAGTCAGTCACAATGATGAACTGGGGAAAATATGTAGGAAAGCAGATATCAATAGAGACATTAGGAAATCTGGCAAATGTAGTCGGTAGTGAAATGTTAATATAATAGGTACTTATCACTTCCTGTTTTCTGTATGCTTAATAAAACACTGTTGAAATCTTGAGAACTGTTTGCTAATCTTGTTCCCAGAATGTTCTGTCCTCAACTGCCAAACTGCAGAAAGTACTTCCTCACCCAGTTGCCCACAAACAGCTCACTCGCCCGGACCCATCAATAAACATCCTGCCCTGCCCTCTCAAAGGAAAGTATATAAGCTCTGCTTAAGCTGTTCTCAGGGCTCTCTGCTCTATTCAAGTGAACTCTGAGCCCCAGCATGCTGGACCCATAATAAACCCTTTGCTTTTGAATGAGACAGTCTCTTGGTGGTTTCTTCCCCAGACGCTCGCCCGACCTTTACATATGGAGGTTCCACCGAGATCCAGCAGCGGCAGATGAGAGACCCCAACGGGCTCCTCTCGGGGTATGTAAGGCGCCTCTTTCTGGTTTCAGGTTTCAGGTTAGGGCTTGGCAAAATGGCTGTTGATGAAGAGTGTGAGCTCTCTCCGATGATGGCTGACAGACATGTCATAGAGCCACAGGCCACGTCACTGGGGGACTCCCCAGAGAACTCGGGAAATCGAGGAACAATAGTCTCCTCGACTCAGTGATATTTTGTTTCAGATTCGGCATATCCAGCCCATCAGGTTTTGCCGGCTACTCAGTCCTGGTCTCAGTGTTGGACGTCCATTGCCTGTCTTTATTGTATTGTCTTGTCTGTGTCGTGTGTCGTTGCTTTTACTGATTGTTTGTCTTTCATAATGGGATAGAGCACTTCAATGCCTCTTTCCCTGACCCTTGATCATTGCACCAAAGTCCACTTAAGGGCTCAGAATCTTTCTTTTTCAGTAAAACGCTGGACCTGGCAGACTCTCTGTGCCTCAGAATGGCCCACCTTTGGATTCAGATAGCCCCTAGAAGGATCTTTCTACTCCCCACTAATTTAAAAAGTCAGAGATATTGACTTTTAGCCAGTGCCACATAGACATCAGGATCAAGAGACATATATCTTAACTTTTCAGGACATCTGCAATTCTCCTCCATGTGTGAAGCTTTTCCTTGCCCCTGCCCCCACTCCTACTCCTTCCCTCATGCTCTCTCAAACCTTCTGCTCCTCCTCCTCCTTCAACCTCTGTTCTCCCTGAGTCACAAGATTTGGCTCTACTGAACTCTCGTCCTACTACTTATTCCCTGCCCTCATCCCCCAACCCCCAACACCCTCTAAGTAATTCCCCTGCTGCTGACTCAGCCTGTCCGCCATTGGAGGAAGCTAAGCGAGCCCAGCGCACTCCAAATAACTCCCCTGCAGCAAACACACCCCCTCCTCCCCTGGAGGATGCTGGCCCGGCTAAAGGAATTTGCCGGCGTTGAATGATTGAAATCCCTGGAACTCCCGTGATTCTCCCTCTCCATTTCTAAGGAACAATGATTGATGACAACCATGGGGGAAAAATGCAAGCCTACCAGTTTTTACCTTTCTCCTCTTCAGACCTAAATAACTGGAAAAATAACAATCCCCCTTTTACCGAGGACCCCACCTGGGTCTCAGGTGTGGTTGAATCATTGATGTTTTCACACCAGCCTACTTGGGATGACTGCCAACAACTCCTAGGGACTCTCTTCATGACACAGGAACAAAAGAGAATCTTCCTGGATTCTAGAAAAAAATATTCTCGGACCAGATGGGTGACCGACAAAACTTCCCAACATATGCAAAGCCGCCTTTCCCTTGCACAGACCCAACTGGGACCCCAAAACCTGTGAAGGTAATGAGCATCCTTCCTCTTATTGCCGGGCTCTAATAGTGGGTATCTTAGTGGCCGCTAGGCGATCAACTATTTTGGCCAAGGTAAGAGAGATTATTCAAGGGACTGATGAATGTCCCTCCATGTTCCTACAGGGAATTATGGAGGCATATAAGAGATTTACTCCTTTCGATCCTCAGGCAGAGAATCAAAAGGCATCTGTCATGGTGGCCTTTATTGGGCAAGCTGTTCTGGATATTAAAAGACAGTTACAATGCTTAGATGGATTACAAGATATGACTTTGAGAGGTTTAGTCAGAGAAGCCAAGAAGGTATACTAAGAGAGAAACTGAGGAAGAGTATGGAGCAAAGGGAGGATAAAAGAAACAAAAGACAGACTAAGGCATTGACTAAGGTCCTGGTCACAACAACAAATAGACCAGAAATTAAGAAACATGGAGACAGGAAGGGACACCGGGGACCACACTAGAGGCCACCCCTGGCCTCAATTCAATGTGCCTACTCTAAAAAAAAGGACACTGGGCTAAAGAGTGCCCTTGAAAGAGACAGCCAGGCCAGCTGGACATTCTGACTCTGTAGGATTACTAAGAAAGTCGGGGCTCAGATCCTCTCCTCGAGCTCAGGTTAACTTTTGAAGTGGAGGGGACCCCAGTATACATTGAAGTGGATACAGGGGCAATATATTCTGCCTTTAAGGCCCCATTGGAACCTCTATCAAATAAAAGGTCTCTAATTCAAGGGGCTAATGGCAGTAAATATCAGGCTTGGACAACTAAGAGGACCATGGACCAGGGGAAAGGAAAAATCCATCACTCCTTCCTAGTAATCCCAGAATGCACGGCCCCATTGATTGGCAGAGATCTGCTCACAAAGCTCTGGGCCAAAATAACTTTTAACCCTGAAGGCCCCCAAGTGGAATTTCTAAATCCTTCAGTAAAAACTCCTATAATCACAGCTCTAACTATGTCAGTAGAAAATGTACATCAAATCACTCACCTTGGTTCAAAGAAACTGCATTCATTTTTGAAGGATCAAAAACAGAGTTTTCCACTAACCGACTCACAGTGAAAGGAAACAACTGAATGGATAACAAAAGCCTGTTGGGTCCATCAATTGGTTAATTCTTACCCTTCCAAGCTTCCTGCAGGAAAGCACCTACGAGGAACCAGACCAGGACAATTCTGGGAAGTGGACTTTACTGAAATTAAGCCAGCAAGGAATGGACTTAAATATCTCCTAGTCTTTGTAGATACATTTTCAGGATGGATTGAAGCTTTCCCCCCCAAAAAAAAAGAAAAGAAAAAAAAATGAAACAGCGCAAATGGTGTTCAAGAAGATCCTGGAAGATATTTTTCCAAGGTATGGCCTGCCTAAAGTAATAGGGTCTGATAATGGACCGGCGTTCGTGGCCCAGGTAACTCAGAGGTTAGCAAGGACCTTGGGGATTAATTGGAAATTACATTGTGTTTACAGACCCCCGAGTTCAGGACAGGTAGAAAGAATGAATAGAACCATTAAAGAGACCATAACGAAATTAAGCTTAGAGACCGGCATAAAAGATTGGACTATGCTCCTGCTTTATGTACTGTTTCATGCAACACATACTCAATCTATTTCTTTGTGTAACCTCACACCCTGTGAAATTCTCTATGGTGTCCCTCCTCCAGTAAGGGTCCTACCCTAACTCTAAGACCTAACGATTCCTTCCACACCCCCTTGCTTAACAGACTTAAAGCTCTTGAAAGAACTCAGAGATACCTGTGAAAACAGATGGCCACTGCCTACCAACCTGGGGATGAGTGGACTCTACAGCGATATCAAATAGAGACTTCATCTATGTAAGACGACATCTGGTGTCATCCCTGGAACTCCACTGAAAAGGAACATACCAGGTGCTACTTATAACACCTACAGGGTAAAGGTAGTCAAAATCACTTCCTGGATCCCTACCTCTCATCTCAAGCCTGTGGCCTGTCCAGACTCTGGCTGGAAACTGGAAAAGATTGGAAACCCTTTCAAATTGTGGATTCGCTGTGTGGATAAGGCTATAGACTCTCCCCTTGACCACCAGTAGTCCTAACCCTCATAAGCCTGTTCAGCAGCGATGTCTGATCACAAATCCTACTGGAAAGGAAGTATGGTCTATCTTGCATACAGCCCGCTTAGGGACCTGGTGGCCATCTCTCCAGCCAGACAATTGTCAGCTGCGTATAGGTCTTCCCTATTGGGATATCCCTAATGAAGAGGATCCCACTAAAATTCCATTAAATTCCTTCCATACCATCGATAATGGAAACAAACATTATTGATGTAGGGACACGCGAGCCAGATGCTGGTTGGCTAGCCTAGATTACTATGTTTGCCCAGTGTACTATCAAAGCCACAAACAGTCAAGGCTGTGTGCTGGAAACGCCGACATCTTCTGTAAGTCATGGGGATGTGAGCATACAGGGACTGCCACATGGAACCCAAACTCCTCATCAAATTCTGTACACAGCATTGGCCATATTACTAATTAGACAACCAAAACTGATGGACCCCTGAGGGGTCTCTAGATCTTCAAATTCTGTGTGACCTTTTTAACTTCTGCAAGTGCTCAAAAGGGTGAAAGGAGATTCCTCTATGTGGAGGCCTTTTCTCTCCTGTGCTCACATCGTGAACTATGCTTCTCCAATACATGCTCACCCTCAGCCTTCTGCTCTAGACTCTCTGTTGTCACTCCCACATCATCAACTTGATTTCTCCCCTCCAATTACAATATTAAAAACCCAAACCTCCACCGTTTCTCAGACCATTGCCCCCTTGCTGAGGTAGCAGGTACTGAGGTAACCCTCCACTCACTCACTCCTCTCTTCTCCTGTCAGTGCCCACACTAGGTCCCACCAGGTCCTCTTACCAGCTAACCCAAAGCTCAAACCAGCTGAGAAGAGCCCTCAGACCCCTATCCAAGATGTAATGAAAATGGCCTTTAAAGTTGCTTTGTCATCACTGAAAACAGGTTACTAAGAATTTAAAGTCCCTTACAGGCTTTTTGGGATACTCACTCCCATCTCCCCCTCTGTTCTACCCGTTCTACTACTCATGTTTTTGGTGCTAGGAAGATCTCAAAACCCTTTTCCATTATTCTTTTACATCTCTCCTTCCTCATTCTCAGATCCAAAGAGCTGCGCTCAGCCCTGCATTCCCCGTCTTCCCCCTCTGTACCAGGCCCACAGGAAAGTCTTAACTGACCTTATCCAGAAGTTTTCACCATGGCTAACTTTAGGACTTTCAGCAAAAGAGTCCCTATAAAAGAGTTCAGTGTAGATAAACTTCCTCTTTTTGTGTTGCCCTGGTCTACCTGGCAACTGGCTGAAAAAAATCAGCACTCCTGAGCTAGACACACCCTTACTAGTTTTTCACAACATATGTGATCAAGGCCTCTGGCCTTGAGCTGGGGCTTCATAGAGATGGCTACATTTGTAAGATGGATAAGTTGCAAACTGGGCTCCGTGGAAACAGCTGGCAGAGGGAAAAAAGGGGAAAAAAAAGCTCTCCCCCACCCAGGTGTCCTTGAAAATTTAACTTGCCCAGAACTGAGGAAAAATCAGAAACAAAAACTGCTCTTTGTGAACTTCTGCAGACTGTGAACTTCAGAGCCCCTTCCCTTACATGTTGGGTACAAAATTCTGAAACTACCTAAACTTGGGTTTCAGGGGATTAATTGATTACAACAGAAGCAATGCCCTCTGAATCTGGTTGCAACCAAATATGACTGTTTCCTTGTCTTTGGTGCTATCTTAGGTGCCTTGCCTTTTCCGTCCCTACAACAATATAATTCTATATACTTAAACGTTGTTTATGTTTTTATGAAATGGTCAACAGAAGTGATTAATTGTGTAATGGTGCAGATGTTTCCCAGAGTGCTCTATTATGACGCAGGTTCATTTGAAGATCAAATAGAGGGGCATACAACCCGGTTCAGGTGGGAACATATACTCTCACCTTAGCCATTCTATTATGAATAGGAGTTGCTGCCCGGGTTCGCACAGGAACCACTGCCCTGGTCCATGGGACACAACAAATGACCCAATTAGAAGCAGCAATAGATCAAAACTTAAAGATATTAGAAAATTCCATCACAGCTTTGCAGGAATCTTTTACCTCTCTCTTTGAAGGTTGCTGGGAGCCATCAGCCAAGTAGGTATGACAAATTCCTTGCCAGCTTACTCCCATGCTGTCTAGTGGAAGTACTTCTGAAAGGTGACCTTGCTCAAGGACCAGGGCAGGATCCGTGTTTAGGGTGTTCCCCCTTTAGAATAGGGCGGTTTAGCATAATAGGAGAATAGGGTGTTCCCCCTTTAGAATAGGGCAGTTTAGCATAATAGGAGATTAGGGTGTTCCCCCTTTAGAATAGGGCATATCCTGCTGCTGAGTTCCTCTTGAGTGCTTAGGGTCAGACAGTATATTTCGGGAGACAGAAGCCCATGCGGAGTGGATTTGGGAGAGAGTGGATTTGGGCAGAGAACGTGGATTCCCCCAGAGCGTGTTTGTAGACGGCCGGTGTGAGTTCGGGAATAAAGAATTGCTGTTTGAATCTACAAGCTGTGTGGAGACTCGTGATTTGTGCCCAGCCAAAGACTGCGGCAGAAGTTGTTTTACAGAAAAGTCGAGGGTTGGACCTCCATTTCATGAGAGAAGGGAGCCTTTGTGCTGCATTGAGGAAAGAATTTTTTTTTTTTTTTTATGTCGACCATACTGGAGTTGTAACAAACTCTATGAGTAAATTAAAAAGATGCCTTGAAGAGCATCAAAGAGAGATAGAGACCCAAAATTGGTGGTTTGAGTCTTGGTTTACACAGTCCCCCTGGTTAACTACATTTTAATCAACCCTGGCCGGTCCAATAATAATCCTCATTTTATTGCTTACTATAAAACCCTGTTTCTCAACCATGTAATTTCTTTTCTCCAAGCTCAAATTGGACAAGTTAAACTTATGTTAATACCCCACTAGCATACATAAAATGTGACACCCCCCAACAATCACTTTTATGATTAAAAGTAGCCAGAAGAAGAAGTGGGGAATGAAATGTTAATAAAATATGTACTTGTCACTTCCTGTTTTTCTGTACACTTAACAAAACACTGTTGAAATGTTGAGAAATGTTTCCTAATCTTGTTCCCAGAATGTGCTGTCCCCAACTGCCAAACTGCAGAATGTACTCCCTCACGCGTTTACACACAAACTGCTTACTCGCCCTGACCCATCAATAAACTTCCCTCCCTGCCCTCTCCAAGAAAATTATATAAGCTCTGCTTAAGATGTTCTCAGGGCTCTCTGCTCTATTCAAGTGAGCTCTGAGCCCCAGCATGCTGGACCCCAAATAAACCCTTTCTGTTGCATGAGATAGTCTCTTGGTGGTCTCATCCTCTGACACTCGCCCTACATTTACTTGGATGATTGAATGTAGATGAGAACATCCATTCAAAAGTGATAGTCGGTAAAATTAGGAAGATAGTCAGTAGGTTTAGGAAGAAGAGTTAGTATAATATTTGGAACAAAAGTTCTTTAGCAATAGGGTTTCGGTTACAGAGTGAATGTAAATGTCAACACAAGTGAAGAGTCAGTCACAATGATGAATTGGAGAAAATATGTTGGAAAGCAGATATCAATACAGACATTACAAAATCAGGCAAAGTATAAAGTCAGTGATAGGATTAGACATTTTCAACAGGGTTGAGTTTGAATATATAATCTTAGGAAGAAACGAATATGTAGTCATCAATAGGATTGATATTTGAAAGCATTAGGCAAATTGGAAATTGATGATTTTAGTAATCCATGTTCACTTTCCATTTAGGCTTTGGTACAAATATAAGTTTGACCTTTGAATTTTGTGTCCAGAATATTACTGTGATAAAATGTATATATAGATCGGGTGACATAAGAATTTCTTCCACCATTTTTGGGAGCAATATTTTGAAGACTTATAAATTAGTATTTGGGGTACAAACAGGTGTACCCTGTGTCTATGAATATAGAGATAATGCATGAATAGACCAACTGTGAATAAGTAATATAACTGGTTCCACTTCAAATGGTGGATTGAATTGATATCTGAAAATATGAAAAATCTTATATTGATATACAATCATTCATTCCAACAAGTTATACATCAATGTTAATATTAGGGTTATGGTTTATCATGAAGGGTGTGTGAGTTTTGCTTCAATGTGATTATGAAAATCGAAAATAATGTGTTTGGAAAAAAGAATCTTGAGAAGACCAGTTAAGAAATATGGAAGAATACATGTGTTCTAAAGTAGGAAGTGATTGAAAGTGAAAAAATGCCTATAATTTTGTCATCTTTTTGATGAAATATATATCCAATGATGTGCATAAACTGAAGAAATAGTAATGTACCAGTGTTGAATTAAAATGAACATCAAAATACACATCATGTTCCATATGAATCTTCTTGCATTGAGGTTAAACTGGGTCAGTTACTCTAGATATATTAGGATTTGTATGCAACATTCACTGAAGTTAGTTTTCAGTACAAAAAACAAAAAAGTATTTCAGGTGGATGAATATTTCTGAGAATAATATTTAGAAAAGATCATCATAAATCCACATACATGAATATGAATGAATTAAGGGAGTGTATATTAAGATACAAATATTTCATATTTTGAAAAATCTGGAGAATGTGTGTATGTATATATATACACATATATATACATACACACAAACACATTAAAAACTCACAATATATATGCTATTCGAAATTCATCATGAAATATATATCATTCACAGATCTAAAATATTCATTTTACTGAACATGGATTTATGTATAATGTTGTAAAACTAGGAAGCTCATCCATTGGTTATATTTTCAGTTCCAACGGTGTTTAGGAGGAGTGATCTTCTCTCACAATTTGTATCTGCCAAGTCGTTCACCTCACAAGAATGTAGGTGTGGTACCAGGTAGGATTCTATATGTGTTTATTGCTGTTGCATTGGGAGTTTAGAAATTGCTTCATAGAATCCAAGGAGTTCAACTGGGACACAGTGCTGGAGCGAGTTCTGTCAGGCGTGGTGGGTCAGGGTATGCAGGAGAATGCACCAACCAGGCTTCTATCCCACATAGCTTGCCCCCTTAAACATAGCAACCTGATTGTAAACATTGCCCTGAAACCTCACCATATAACAAGATGCCTTTGCATAGGAGGGTCTGCTGACTGCACCATGTCAGTCACAAGCCATTTGGAAGCCAATGGCAGATCCACATGGCCCCACCACAGATGTTTTTCACATACCTGCCAACCACTACTCTAGGACAACTACTCAGCAGGTTCCAACTTATTTTCATGAAACCCAATCAATCAAGGCACTGTCTGGTACACTCATGATCAGCAACAGAATATCCAATGGTTCTCCAGTGCCACCTGGTCATGGGAAATTGAAAATTTTCATGGTATTTATCTAGCCATTTTTCAAGGATGAAGTTGGATGCACTGTGGGTTTCAATTCATTCAGGAACCATTAAATGTTGAGGAAGCTCATTTCAATGAAAGTTCTGGAGAATTCTCACAGGCAAGACTTCCCAAAGAGTGGCCAAAAGGTCACATGAAGCCAGGGCCATTGAGGTCTAAAATGTGATGTCATTGTCTGTTTTGACTCTCAACAATGGCTTCCAAGTCTTTCAGAATAAAATCATGTGATATCCTGGTTGAGATCAGAGTGCCCTCTGAAAAGCTACCCTGGGCCTTGATCTCAGTTTCCAAAGATGACTCTAATGCGTGGCTTCCTCAAATCCCAACACAATTCATGGCAATACTTCTCTGAGGTGAGTTCCAGAACTCAGTCTCTAAGGGGAATCACACCAGAGTTCAAGCCCAGGTGGACCCAGTAATCTCTTCCAACTGCCACACAAATGACCACAATAAAACCGATATTCTCCCACATGGCCCTCATCTTCTTCCATATTGACACTCATCATAACCTCTGGCTGGAGGTGTCCATGAGGGACGCAGCCCAAGACAGTGTCCAAAATAAGCTCCATTGCTCCTCATTTGCCTAAATTCGGGGTGGACTGGACACCCTTCCTTTGTACCAGGAATGATCAAAAAGGCCTGCCCGTAATACTGCACCACTTTTCCCATTTGAGGCCTATTGAGTGTCGGTTAAAGATACTTTATGTGAATTGGAGTGATGAGAAAACCTAAGCACCTACGGGATAGCCTCTGAAGGGCTTTGATGAACTCATCTGACCCAAATGATCCCTATTCTCACTTGATGGAATTCAGGAACCTTACAGAGGAAGGCAAGAGACTTCATCCACAATGACAGCTCTTTTTGCCATTTTTGATTTGGATGCACACATGGGATCTTTCTTTAGATCCATCAGGTGCTGAGAATCTAAGTCAAAGAATCACACTGGGCCAAGAGGCTGATTCAGACACAACTCTTTCCAAATCAATTAACGAAAGAGCCAAAGGTGAAGCCTATTAATTTCCATTTGAAAACTATTTTGTTCAGGATTCACAAAGGGGTGGCGTGAGACAAAGACTTCCTGACTCTCAGGGCAACAGAACAATAGGTAAGCAAATGGCCCAAAGCAGGGTTTCTCCACTGAGACTTTCCTGGTCAACTGATATCTGAGTTTTCTCAGATGCTCGTCATTTCCTTCAGCTATCCAGAACATTGCCTTGTCACAGAGCTTGGAGGTTGTACATAACTTAGACACAAAACCATGAGCCTATTCTGGAGAGTGTCCAGAATTCTGGAAGAAAGCAGCAAATTAGGAAGGTAGCAGGTATTGCCCATTAATAAGGCAATCCACAGTCCATTCATAAAATGGGCAGGATGAATGCTGGGAAGCTTTCTACTAGACAGGACATATCCATTGATGCATTCTCTTTTCTAATGTCTACAATCACGGACACAGTGTGATACACAGACCCAGAAACACTTGCCTTGTCAAACGACTTACTAAAAACAGTTCACTCCAAACCAAACAAACTGGCTTTCCTTCCTATTCTCAGAACATGAGACAAAACCACAAACCCACAGCCACACTGACAATGACACCTTCTTCCCCCAAATAGGTATGAGACTATCCGGAGTATCCTCCGACTGGTGGGCCATACTATGTTCCCCCAAAATGTCCTGTTCTGTCTCAGATCTGGTCTCCTTGGCCAACTCTGTGAAGTAGTCAGGAACCAGGAGTGAGCCGCTAC
This sequence comes from Callospermophilus lateralis, assembly GCF_048772815.1. Taxonomy (NCBI): domain Eukaryota; kingdom Metazoa; phylum Chordata; class Mammalia; order Rodentia; family Sciuridae; genus Callospermophilus; species Callospermophilus lateralis. The sequence continues at coordinate 287,691 of NW_027512703.1, forward strand.
CTGCTTTTCCAGGAAAAGCCAATCTTCCGAGCTTTCCAGGCATTTGGCCTCCTCACCTTAGGAGGAACCAAGAAAGACTGATTCTGTCCTTGGTAAATCCAAACAAGTGAGACCACTGGGACTGGGACTGGGACTGGATCTGGGTGCCTGGCGTCCTGGATCCCATGTTCAGAGAGTTCCATCAATAAGGAAGTGAGTTGAGGTCACTTTTTTCAGGAACTGAATGAGATCACTGCCTCGGCAACCACTTTGTCCTAAGAGTTTCTTTCAACGGTCCCATGAGATGGAGGCTGCCCCTACTTCCTGTGACACTTTCACAAATTAGAATGGTATATCAACCATAGGGAACCAGGAACAGCTCTCCACACAGTCTTGGTTTGGTCCATATTCTCTACATTAAGATGAGAGAGGCTGATTCAGAAACATCCCTTCATCCTGACCAGGTTGTTTGCGATGGAAGATGACTTTTGCTCTCTCAGGTCTTTCATACCTGCCTACATCTTCTCCAGGGATCATTTCTGCATGGCGCTTTGAGGTTCTCAGCAGATGGAAGATCCACTACATTCCTGTATTGTAAGATCAACACTGTCCCTGCTCTTCTGTAAACATGTTATTAACACAAACAGTGTATGGTTAGTGTTAATAACATGTTCCATTTGGGTTAGGAATTATTCTGCTGCATGAATAATGGTATTGGAAAATTGTGATTATTTTAGGAATATAGAGATGAAATATATGTATGAAAAAAGAAATCTAAGTAAGATTTGAAGCCCAGAAGGGCATTGGGCCCTTGATTGTGATACTTAGCATTGAATTACATTCTGCACCGATGTCTCAGATAAATCAATACATAATAGCATAAGACCTTGTTACTTGAATGATTGAATGTAGAAGAGAACATCCAGTCAAAAAGGGATACTCGGTAGGATTAAGAAGATAGTTAGTATGTTTAGGAAGAAGAGTGAGTATAGGATTTGGAACAAAAGTTCTTTAGCAATAGGTTATTTATTAGAGTGTGAAAGTAAATGTCAGGACATGTGAAGAGTCAGTCACAATGATGAACTGGGGAATATATGTAGGAAAGCAGATAGCAATAGAGACATTATGAAATCAGGCAAATTATAAAGTGAGGGATAGGATTAGACATTTTCCATTGGGTTGAGTTTGAATATATAATTTTAAGAAGAAACACATGTGTAGTCACCAATAGGATTGACATTTGAGAGCATTAGGGAACCTGGACATGGATGTTTTTAGTAATCCATGTTTTCTTTCCATTTGGGCTTTTATACAATCATAAGTGTGACCTTTGCATTTTGTGTCCAGAATATTTCTGTGATTAAATGTATATAAAGATCAGGTGACATGAGTCCACTTCCACCATTTCAGGGAGCAATATTTTGAAGACGTATAAATTAGTATTCGGGGTACAAAGAGGTGTACACTGTGTCTATGAATATAGAGATAATGCATGAATAGACCATAGTGTGAATAAATAATATAACTGGTTCCACTTTAAATAATGGATAGAATTGATATCTGAAAAGATATAAGAAATCTTATATTGACATACAATCATTCATTCAAACCAGTTATACATCTAATGGTAATATCAGAGTGATAATTAATATGAATGGTATGTGAGTTTTGCTTCCAAAGTGATTATGGAAATCAAAATTAATGTGTTTGGTATGAAATCTCATGAAAAGACCAGTCAAGAAACTTAGAGGAATACATGTGTTCTGAAGCAGGACGTGATTAAAAGTGAAACAAATGCCTATAAATTTTTGAACTTGTGGATGAAATCATATATCCTATGATGTCCATAAACTGAAAAAATAATAATGTACCAATATTGAATAAAAATGAACTTCAAAATACACATCATGTCCTGTAGGATTCTACTTGCATTGATGTTTAACTGATTCAGTTACTGTAAAAATATTAGGATTTGTAAGCTCCATTCACTGAAGTTAGTTTTCAGTACTAGGAAATAATTATGTATTTCAGGCAGATGAATATTTCTGAGAATTATCTTGTGAAAAGTTGATTATAAACCACATATAGAAACATGAGTGAATTTAGGGAGTGTATAATAAGAAACATATATTTCACATTTTGAAAAATCTGGACAGTATATATATATATATATATATATATATATATATATATATAGATATAGATATATATATAGATATAGATATACATATAGATATAGATATACATATAGATATAGATAGATAGACAGACACACACAGACATTATAATGTAGCAATCTATATGCTAATCAAAATTCACCGTGTAATACATATCATCCACATATCCAAAAATATTCATTTTACTGAACATCGATTTATATATAATGTTGTTCATCTAGGTAATTCACCAATAGGTTTAATTTTCAGTTCCATCATGATTTAGGGGGATTGATATCTTATCAAAATATGTATCTTTCAAAATCAGTGAGCTTACAAAAATGTACTTGTGATACCAGGTAGGATTCTAAATATGCATAAAAATTACATGTGATGAATAGGCTACAGAGAATGGGAGACAGAAATTTACATATGTGTTAACTTTAAAAACTCATTGAGAACTATTACAATAAAAAGTTGACTATATTTATAACACATACCCTTGATAAAGCAGAAGGGAAGTCCAAGTATACACCATGCCTCCTATGAACGGCCTGTATTTCTATTCTGTTAGGTTTCTTGTTCTCCATCATATTAGGATTAGTAGTCAGAGTCTAGTAGGTTATGGGTTAATGTCAGGGATTCAGTATTTCAAATGGAAAATATGAAAATGAATCTAATGTGTATGCAAATATGTGCTACACAAAAATCATCTCACTCTCTTCCAGAACAATGCCTTGACATAACCTTCGCCCCAATTAAGACACAATTAGTGGAGAAGAGTTAGAAAATCTGTGAATACATATGTGGAAATGAAAATGCTCAGGAGTTCACAGCCTTGGAGGCGGTAGAGGAATTTCCAAAAGTATGGGATAGGGTAAATACTCCACAAATATGGAGTTCTGCTGGCCTAATGACTCTTTGAGAAACTGCCTTTGAGGTTGGGCCCTTGTAATATATGTTGTTTTCAAGAGCTTCAGCTTCCTTTGTAGTGAGACAATCAAAGCTGGATCTGCATATATGTGACCTGAAGGACATGGTTTCTTCTTTTCTAGTGAACATGAGGCAGCAGTTCTAAATTCCCTCATTGTAGGTAAACTGTGGCCACTGGGAGCTAAGTGTCTCCTCGTGTGGACTGAGAAGCCATTTGGTCATTCTCCACTTTTCCTGGTGATTCTTACTGCTGCACTGGGAGTTTGGTATTGGCTTCAGTAAATACCATGAGTTCAACGGGGACACAGTGCTGGAGGGAGTACTCTCACGTGTGGTGGGTCAGGGTGTGCAGGAGAACGCCCCAACCAGGCTTCTATTCAACAAAGCTTGCCCCCTTGTCTGTAGCAACCCAATTCTGAACATTGCCCTAAAACCTCTCAATGTAACAAGATGCCTTTACATATAAGGGTCTGCTGGCTGCACCATGTCAGTCAAAAGGCATTTGGAAGCCAATGGCAGATCCATGTGGCCCCATCACAGATGTTTTATCATACACCTGCAAACCACTGCTCTAGGCCCACTACTAAGCAGGTTCCAACGTACTGGCATCTTTGTTCTACACCATTTTCATGAAACCCAGTAAATCAAGGCACTGTCTGGTACACTCATGATCAGCAACAGAACATCCAATGATTCTCCAGTGCCACCTTCTCTTGGGAATTATTCCATGGTATTTATCTAGCCATTTTTCAAGGATGAAGTTGGTGTCACTGTGGATTTCAATTCATTCAGGAACCATTAAATGGTGAGGAAGCTCATTTCAATGAAAGCTCAGGAGAACTCTCACAGGCAAGTCTTCCCAAAGAGTGGCCAAAAGGTCAAATGAAGCCTGGCCCATTGAGGTCTAAAATGTGAGTTCCATGTGTTATTTGACTCTCAAGTATGGCTGCCAAGTCTTTCAGAATGAAATCATGTGATATCCTAGCTGAGATTCCCAGTGCTCTGTGGAAAGCCATCCAGGGCCTAAATCTCAGTCTCCAAGGGCAACTCTCCTGCGTGGCCTTCTAAAATCCCAACAGAATTCATGGTAATACTTCTCTGAGTTCAGTTCCAAAACTCAGTCTCTAAGGGGAATCACACCATAGTTCAAGCCCAGGTTGATCCAGGAATCTCTTCCTACTGCCACACAACTGACCACAATTAATACCAAAACACTCCCACATGGCCCTCATCTTCTTTTATATAGACACTCATCATAACCTCTGGGTTGAGGTTTCCATGAGGGGTGCATACCAAGACAGTGTCCAAAATAATCTCCCTTGCCTCTAATTTGCCTAAAGTCAGGGTGGCCTGGAAACCCTTCCTGTTAACCAGCAATGATCAAATAGGCCTGCCATTAATACTGATCTACTTCTCCAAATAATCACACTGGGCCAAGGGGCTGATTCAGACACATCTCTTTACAAAGCAATAAAACAAAGAGCCACAGGTGATGCCTATTCATTTCCATTTGAAAACTCTTTTCTTCAGGATTCACAAAGGGGTGGCCTAAGGCAAAGACCTTCTAGATATTCACAGCACCAGAACCATAGGTAAGCAAAATTCCCAAAGCAGGGTTTCTCCACATAGACTTTACTGGTCACACTGATATCTGAGTTTCCTGAGATGCTCCCATTTCCTTCAGCTCTCCAGTACATGGCCATGTCACAGTATCTTGAACAGAAAACCATGAGCCTATTCCAGAGAGTGGCCAGAATTCAGGAATAAAACAGGAAATTAGGAAGATAGTAATTGCTACCCATCCATAAGGAAAGCTGCAGTCCAATCATAAATCGGGCAGTATGAATTCTGGGAAGCATTATACTAGACAGGACACATTCATTGATGCATTATGTTTTCTAATGTCTACAACTACAAACACAGTGGATACATAGACATAGAAACACTTGCCTTGTAAAACGACTTACTAGAAACAGTCCACTTCAAATCAAACAAACTGCCTTTCCTACCAATTCTCAGAACATGAGAAAAAACAACAAACTCACACCCACAACAACATAGGACTTTCTTCCCCCAAGTAGGTCTTTGACTCTCCGGAATTTCCTCTGATTGTTGTACCATACTATGTTCCCCCAAAATGCCCTGTACTGTCTCAGATCTGGATTCCTTGGCAAACTCTTTGAAGTTGTCAGGAGCCAGCTTTGAGCCACTACCTTCTTTCTCAGGAAAGGCCACTCTCCAAAGCTCTCCTGACATTTGGCCATTCTCAAATCAGTAGGTACCAAGAAAGACTGATTCTGTCCTTGGTAAAACCAAACAAGTGAGCCCAGTGGGACTGGGTCTGGGACTGGTTCTGTGTGCCTGGCTTCTGGGATTCCAAGTTCAGAGTGTTCCAAGACCAAGGAAGTGAGATAGGTCACTTCCGTTCGGAACTGAATGAGGTCACTGGTTTGGCAACCACTTTGTCCTAACAGTTCCTTCAAAGGGTCCCATGAGATGGAGGCTGCCCCTACTTTCTGTGACACTTTCACAACTTAGAACGATATATCAACCATAGGCACCCGGGAACAGCTCTCACACAGACCTGGTTTGGTCCATCTTCTCTACATTAAGAAGAGAGAGGCTGATTCATAAACATCCCTTCATCCTAACCAGGTTGTTTGCCTTACATGATGACTTTTGCCCTCTCAGGTCCTTTGTAGCTTCCTTCATCTTCCCCAGGGATAATTTCTGCATGGACCTTTGAGATTCTCAGCGGGTGGAAGATCCCCTATATTCCTCTATATTAAGACCAACTCTGTCCCTGTTCTTCTATAAAGTTAGATTGAGGGAACAATGTATGGTTAGGGTTAATAACATGTTCTATTTGAGTTAGGAATCATTCTGCTGGATGAATAATGGTATTGGGAACCTGGGATATTTATAAGAATATAGATTTGAAATATAAGTATGAAAACAGAAATCTAGGTAAGATTTTAAGCCCAGAAAGGCATTGGGCCCTTGATTGGAATACTTAGCATTGAATTTCGTTCGCACAGATGTCTCTGACAAATCAATATACAATGGCATATCATCTTGTACCATGGATGATTGAATGTAGAAGAGTTCATCCAGTCAAAAAGGGATAGTTGTTAGGATTAGGAAGATAGTCAGTCTGTTTCGGAAGAAGAGTGAGTATAGGATTTGGACCAAAAGTTCAATAGCCCTAGGTTTTCGGTTAGAGAGTGAATGTAAATTTCAGCACATGTGGAGAGTCAGTCACAATGATGAACTGGGAAAATTATGTAGGAAATCAGATATCAATACACACATTATGAAATCAGGCAAAGTTTTAAGTGAATGATAGGATTAGACATTATCAACAAGGTTGAGTTTCAATATATAATCTTAGGAAGAAACAAATATGTAGTCACCAATATGATTGACATTTGAGAGCATTAGGAAACCTGGACATGGATGTTTTTAGTAATCCAGGATCACTTTCCATCTAGGATTTGCTACAATCAAAAGTGTGACCTTTGCATTTTGTGATCAGAATATTACTGTGATAAAATGTATATGTAGATCAGGTGACATGAGTATTTCTTCTAACATTTCTGGGAGCAATATTTTGAAGAGGTATAAATTAGTATTGGGGGTACACAGAGTTGTACCCTGTGTCTATGAATGTAGAAGAAATGAATGAATTGACAATACTGTGAATAAATAATATACTGTTTCCACTTTAAATCATGGATTGAATTGATATCTGAAAATATATAAAAATCTTATATTGATATACAATCATTCATTCCAACGAGTTATACATTTAATGGTAATATTAGGGTTATGTTTTATCATGAAGGGTGTGTGAGTTTAGCTTCAAAAGTGATTATGGAAATGGAAAGTAATGTGTTTGGAAAGAAATCTCATGAAAAGATGAGTCAAGAAATATAGAGGAATTCATATGTTCTGAAGCAGGATTTGATTGTAAGTATAAAAAAAGCCTATAAATTTCCTAACTTGTGGATGAAATATATATCCAATGATGTGCAAAAACTGAAAAAATAGTAATGCACCAGTTTTGAATGAAAATGAACGTCAAAATACACATCATATCCCATAGGAATCTGCTTGCATTGATGCTAAACTGGGTCAGTTACTGTAGAAATATTATGATTTGTATGCACTATTCACTGAAGTTAGTTTTCAGTATTAGGAAACGAATACGTATTTCAAGTGGATGAATTTTTATGAGAATAATCTTGTGAAATGTTGACTATAAATTTACATATATGAACATGAATGAATTTAGGGAGTGTATAATAAGAAACATATATTTCATATTTTGAAAAATCTTGAGAGTTTATATATATATATATATATATATAGATAGATAGATAGATAGATAGATATATAGATATAGATATGTGTGTGTGCATTTATGTATATATATATATATATATATATATATATATATATATATATATATACACACACACACACACACACACACAGACACTAAAATGTATCAATATGCATGCCAATCGAAATTCACTATGAATCATATATCATCCACAGATCCAAAAATAATCATTTTACTGAACATGGATTTATGTATAATATTGTTCAACTAGGAAGTTCACCCATAGGTTGAAGTTTCAGTTCCAACAGCGTTTAGGAGGAGTGATCGCTTCCCACAATTTGTATCTCCCAAGACAGCCAAACTCACAAGGATATACGTGTGATACCAGTTATGTTTCTATATTTGCATATAAAAATACATGTGCTGAACAGGCTGCAGAGAAAGGGAGACAGGAATTCACATATTTGTTAACTTTAAAAACACATGGAGATCAATTTCAATTAAAAATTGACTAGATTTATAACACCTACCCTTTATCATTCAAAAGGAAAGTCCAACTATACACCATGCCTTCTCTGAACTGCTTTCATTTCCATTCTGTTTGGTTATTTTTGTCCATCATTTTAGGATTAGTAGTCAGAGTCTATTAGGGTATGGGTTAGTGTCAGGAATTCAGTAATTCGAATGGAAAATAGGAAAATGAATCCAATGTGTATGCAAATATGTGCTACACAAAAATATTCCCACTCTCATCCAGAACATTGTCTTTACATTACCTTTGCCCCAAATAAACACAATTAGAGAAGAAGAGTTAGGAAATCTGTGAATACATATCGGAAATGGAAAATATTCAGGAGTTCACAATCTTGGATGTGGTAGAGGAGTTTCCAAAAGTGAGGGACAGGGTAAACACTCCACAAACATGGAGCTCATTGGGCCTAAAGACTCTTGAGAAACTGCCTCTGAGGTTGGGCACTTGAAATATATGTTGTTGTCAGGAATTTTAGCATCCTTTCTAGTGAGACCAACAAAGCTGGGTCTGATCTCTGTGACCTGGAAGATATGTTTTTTTTATTTTCCAATGAACATGAGGAAGCAGTGCTGAATTCTCTCTTTGTAGGTAAACTGTGGCCACTGGGGTCTAAGTGTCATCCCATGTGGACTGTGAAGCCATTTGATCATCTTCCACTTTTCGAGGTGTTTCTTGCTGCTGCACTGTGAATTTGGTATTTGCTTCAGGAAATACAAGGAGTTCAACAGGTACCAGTGATGGAGGGAGTTCTGTCACATGTGGTGGGTCAAGGTCTGCAGGAAAATGCACCAACCAGGCTTCTACCCCACATAGCTTGCCCGCTTGTCCATAGCAATCTGATTCTGAACATTGCCCGGAAACCTCTCCATATAACAAGATGCTTTTATATAATAGGGTCTGCTGACTTCACCATGTCAGTCTCAAGCCATTTGGAATCCAAGGGCAGATCCACATGGTACCACCACAGATGTTTTATCACATACCTGCACACCACTGCTCTAGGCCCACTACTCAGCAGTCTCCAACTTACAGGGATCTCTTTTCTACACTGTTTTCATGAAACCAAGTAAATCCAAGCACAGTCTGGTACACTCATGACCAGCAACAAGTCATCCAAAGTTTCTCCATTGCCACCTGGTCATTGAAATTTCAAAAAATTCATGGTATGTATTTAGCTATTTTTCAAAGATGAAGTTGGAGGCACTGTGGGTTTCAAATTATTTAGGAAACATTAAATGGTGAGGAAGCTCATTTCAAAGAAATCTCTGGAGAACTCTCACAGGCAAGGCTTCCCAAAGAGTGGCCAATATTTCACATGAATCCAGGCCCATTGAGGTCTAAAATGTGAGGTCTATGTGTGTTTTGACTCTCAATTATGGCTGCCAAGACTTTCAGAATAAAATCACGTGAAATCCTGGCTGAGATTCCCAGTGCTCTGTGGAAGCCACCTTGGCCAGGATCTCAGTTTTCAGGATGACTCTCATGTGTTGCCTCCTAAAATTCCAACACAATTCATGGCAATACTTCTCTGAGGACAGTTCCAGAATTCAGTCTCTAATAACACCAGAGTTCAAGCCCAGGTGAACTAAGTCATCTCTTCCAACCGCCACACAAATGACCAGAATTAAAACCAAAACACTCCCACATGGCCCTCAACATTCTCCATATAGACACTTATCATAACCTCTGGCTGGAAATTTCCATGAGGGGCACAGACAAAGACAGTATCCAAATAAGTTCCCTTGCCCCTCATTTGCCTAAAGTCAGGGTGGCCTGGACACCCTTCCTGAGAACCAAGAGTGATTAAATAGGCCTGCACTTAATACTGCTCTGCATCTCCAATTTGGGGCCTACTTACTTTCAGGTATAGATTCTTTATGTGATTTGGAGTCATGAGAAAAGCCAAGCACCTCTGGGCTAGTCTCTGCAGGGTTTGAAGAACTCATTTGACCCAAAAGATCCCTATTCTCACTTGATGGATTTCAGGAACCTAACAGAGGAAAGCAAAAGACTTAATCCACAATGACTCCTCATTTGGCCATTTTGGTTTTGGATGCACACATGGTATCTTTCTTTAGATCCATCAGGTGCTAAGAATCTAAGCCAGAGCCTCACACAGGGTCATGAGGCTGATTCAGACACATCCCTTTCCAAAGCAATCAAGCAAAGAGCCACAGGTGATGCCCATTCATTTGCATTTGAAGACTCTTTTCTTCAGGCTTCACAAAGGAGTAGTCTGAGGCAAAAAGCTTTCTGAAATTCAGGGCAACAGAACAATAGGTAAGCAAATGGCCCAAAGCAGGATTTCTCCACTGAGACTTTCCTGGTCACACTGATATCTGAGTTTTCTGAGATGCTCGCCATTCCCTTTAGCTATCCAGTACATGGTCATGTCACAGAGCTTGGAGGTGGTATATATATTGGACACATAACCATGAGCCTATTTTGGAGAGTTGAGTGAATTCAGGAACAAAATAGAAACTTAGGAAGATAGTAGGTGTTGCCCATTCATAAGGCAAGCCGCAGTCCATTCATAAATTGGCAGGATGAATGTTGGGAAGATTTCTACTAGACAGGAGTCATCCATTGATGCATTCTCTTTTCTGATGTCTAGAACCACGGACACAGTGGGATACACAGACTTAGAAACACTCGCCTTTTCATAAGACTTATTAGAAACAATTCACTTCAAACCAAAAAACCGCCTTTATTACCTATTCTCATAACATGAGACCAAACCACAAACCAACAGCCACATCCACAAAGACAACTTCTTCCCCCAAGTCAGTCTGTGACTATCCATAGTGTCCTCTGATTGGTGGGCCATACTATGTTACCCCGAAATGTCCTGTCCTGTCTCAGATCTGGTCTCCTTGGTCAACACTGTGAAGTTCTCAGGAGCCAGCGGTGATCCACTAACTGCTTTCTCAGGAAAGGCCACTCTTCAGAGCTTTCCTGGCATTTGGGCATCCTCACCTCCGTAGGTACCAAGAAAGACTGACTCTGTCCTTGGTAAATCCGAACAATTGAGACCACTGGGACTGGGACTGGGACTGAGACAGGATTTGGGTGCCTGGCTTCCTGGATCCCAAGTTCAGAGTGGTCCATCACAAAGGATGTTAGGTGAGGTCACTTCCTTCAAGATCTGAATGAGGTCACTGCCTTGGCAACCACTTTGTTCTAACAGTTGCTTCAAAGTGTCCCATGAAATGGAGGCTGTCCCTACATCCTGTGACACTTTCAAAAGTTCGAATGGTATATCAACCATAGGCACCCGGGAAGTGCTCTCCACACTGGCCTGGTTTGGTCCTTCTTCTCCATATTAAGAAGAGAGAGGCTGATTCAGACACATCCCTTCATCCTGACCAGGTTGTTTTCAATGGAAGATGACTTTTGCTCTCTCAGTTCCTACATATGTGCCTACAACTTCTCCAGAGATCATTTTTGCGTGGACCTTTGAGTTTCTCAGCAGTTGGAAGAAACCGTACATTCCTGTATTGTAAGATCAACTCTGTCCCTGCTCTTCTGTAAAGTTAGATTGAGGGAAGAGTGTATGGTTAGGGTTAATAACAGTTTCGATTGGGGTTAGGAATCATTCTGCTGAATGAATAATGGTATGGCGAACCTTTGATATTTTCAAGAATATATAGGTGAAATATAAGTACGAAAACAGAAATAAAGGTAATATTTGAAGCCCAGAAGGGCATTGGGTCTTTGATTGCAATATTTAGCTTTGATTTATTTTCTGCACAGATGTCTCAGATAAATCAATATACAAAGGCATAGGACCTTGTACTTTGAATGATTGATTGTCAAAAAGAACTTCCAGTCAAAAATGGATAGTCGGGGGGCTGGGGATGTGGCTCAAGTGGTAGCGCGCTCGCCTGGCATGCGTGCGGCCCGAGTTCGATCCTCAGCACCACGTACAAACAAAGATGCTGTGTCTGCCAAGTACTAAAAAAACTAAATGTTAATAAATTCTCTCTCTCTCTCCCTCTCTCTCTACCTCTTTCTTTAAGAAAAAAAATTAAAAAAAGGATAGTCGGTAGGATTAGGACGATATTTGGTAAGTTTAGAACGGAGAGTAAGTATAGGATTTGCACCAAAAGTTCTTTAGCTATGGGGTTTCAGGTATAGAGTGAATGTAAATGTCAGCACTTGTGAAGAGTCAGTCACAATGATGTACTGGGGAAAATATGTAGGAAAGCAGATTTCAATAGAGACATTAGGAAATCTGGCAAAGTATATTCGGTAATGAAAATTTAGTAAAATAGGTAAATGTCGCTTGCTGTTCTTCTGTAGGCTTAACAAAACACTATTGAAATCTTGAGAACTGTTTGCTAATCTTGTTCCCAGAATGTGCTG